>NW_026127212.1:17500-27702 GCF_022985175.1 Labeo rohita | reverse complement strand
TATTGTAAATTACATTATTAAGGCATTATTATTGACATTATGATTAATGCCCTAATTTCATCATTTATATGTTCATAATTTTGTTTAGGGGGTCTACTAGAATATGTAATTTAATGTTATAAACATTACATGCATGTTTTTATGTGCATTTTGAAGTATGGTGTTAGAAATGAGTGAAGGAAACACCAAATTAATAATAATAATAATAATAATAATAATTTTGCAAAAAGGGTTTTTAATGCACTCACTTGTGGTCAGACCAAAGGTCATTGTTTGGTCACATAAGATTTTCTACAGGAAATTTAGATTCCATTTAGCTGTTAACATCACCTTCAGACTAATCTCAGAAATACAGTGAATGATAAAAGAGTGAACTCATCCTGATGTTATTCAAGATATTCAGTAGAAGTGGAGGCTGTGCTGAAAATGTGTATGTGTGACTATAGGAAGCCACAGAATGAACTTCAAATAAGTTAGGACTATAATTTCTGCAATTTCCATTATGAATGGAGGACGTGTTTTAGAATCACGGGTGGAATGACCAAAATAGAAGATTCTGAAACACACTGTACAATTCTTTGTAAAATACTAAAATCAGCACTTGAGTTATTGACACTGGTGTGAATGTATAGTTCTGAATAACTATTGCTATCATGAACTTTAATGTTTTTTGTTCAGTTTATTGTGTGTATAACTGTGAAATTAAGACACACCCACACATCACATCTGATATTATTGTTTTTATATCAGATTAATGATATTTTCTATCACCTAATCCAACCCCCACCCCTAAAAGACTCACAGACACCTAAAAAAAAAGCCTTTTTTAACTTGGGCAGTCATGGCCTAATGGTTAGAGAGTCGGGCTTGTACCCAAAGGCACCAGCAGGAATTGAAGATGGGGATTGTGAATGAACAGCACCCTTTCCACCTTTAATACCGTGACTGAAGTGCCCTTCAGACTTGAGCAAGGCACTGAACCCCCAATAGCTCCCCAGGCGCTGGAGCAATGGCTGCCCACTGCTCCGGGTGTGTGTTCACAGTGTGTGTGCGTGTGTGTGTTCACTTCTCACTGCTGTGTGTGTGCACTCATGATGGCTTAAATGCAGAGAACCAATTTCAAATATGTGTCACCATACTTGACAAAACGTTGTCACTTTCACTTTCAACTAACGGGGTCTGCATGGCTCCTTAGTAGCTGATAAACAGGTTTTTTTTTTTATGCATGTAATATCTTGACAATGTCCTTACATCAACAATGGTCATGTAATTCAGAAAATAAATCAGTTCTAAAGACACTGTCTATCACACCATGGCTTTATTGAGTTACATTCTTTATTTCCAATTATATTCAGTTCAACTTTACTATTAAAATGACAAGTTTTGGCCAAAATAACATAGTTTATAAATGATTTTGCATCTAAAACAGCAGGTGGTTAAAGAAAAAATAAAAACATTATTTAACACATCCTTGTTGAGCAAGTGTATCCGTGAGTTTGCTGATTCCGACGTATTGCTCCATGTGTTCTGGAGTTTGGCTTTCCTCTTTTGTGGGCCAGTATTCAACCCAGGTCTGCACTCCAAAATACTGCAGACTAAAAACAACAGTAAAGTGAAAATACTGTTCATGTATGAAGCAGATAAAATCTAATATTCATTTAAATACATACATAATCAATCAATCAATCAATCAATCAATCAATCAAATTTCAAATCATGCATGACTGTCTCACTTTTTTGTTGTTATTTTTCAAAACACTATGAGTGAGTTTTTCATTGATCCTTTCCTGCAAAAACACTGGCACCTACCGTCCACCAATAAACTCCATGTCAGTGAATGGACCCATGATGAGGTACAACTTGTGTTCTTGTAATGCCAAATATTCTCTATATCTAGGATGAGCCCGAAAAATCCCCTCACCATCATTATCAGTACCTACAGGATAGTACAAGATAGTACTGCTTTACAACAGTGGAAACTTTTTTTGTCAGCCAAACCCTTCAGTTCTGCTGCTGAAACATTCAGAAAAAAAAAACATGAATTATGATGTAAATAAAAAAAAAATATGCAAAAGTGAAAATACTGCATTCCCAAACTGCACATTATGTGGGTAACAAGGAGAAATGGAGTTCATGTGGAGCCACTCAGAGATGCTGAAAACATCTGACTAAATTTGATTTTCTAATCGCACTAACGGAGGTTGCAAAACAGATGTGTCACCGCTCAAGGCAGCGGTCTAAGACAGTTCATCTAATCTCAGACAAATGGCAAACAGGCAAAAGGTCACTTGAAGAATGAAACAAGTGGCGTCAATAAATTTGAAGTTTGATGCTTGAAAAAACAATGCAAATGGAAAGACAAAGGGCAATCTTTATTTTAAAAGCTTTAATTTTACTTTCACAGAAATAAATAATTTACTTTAAAAAAGCCAAAACATCAATTCCAATCTACAATAAAGTCAGTATGTACATTAAAGGAGAAGTCCATATCCAAAACAAAGATTCACATACAATGTACTCACCCCATTGTCATGCAAGATGTTCATGTCTTTCTTTCTTCAGTCGTAAAAAGAAATTATGTTTTTTGAGGAAAATATTTCAGGATTTCTCTTCATATAATGGACTGCTTTGGTGCCCGATTTTGCACTTCCAAAATACAGTTTAAATGCGGCTTCAAATGATCCCACATGCGGTTGTAAACGATCCCAGCCAAGAAAGAAGGGTCTTATCTAGCGTAATGATCGGTTATTTTCATAAAAACAATACTATTTATATACTTTTTAATGTCAAATGCTCGTCTTGTCTTACTCCTGCCTGAACTGTTTTTGTTCCGGTTCATGACAGTTAGGGTATGTTGAAAAACTCCCATCTCATGTTCTCCCTCAACTTCAAAATTGTCCTGTATCGCTGTTTTACCTTTTTTGTTAAGGGTGTTGGATCTTCTTTGCATATTCACTTTGCAAAGACTGGGTCAGTACTTCTGCAGCGATGTTGGATGATTTCGAAATGTATTTTTGAAGTTAATTTTCTCTTTCAACTTTGTAATAAGGAGAAAATACAATTAGAGTTTTTCAACATACCCTAACTGTCTTGAACCAGAATACACAGTGTTCAGGGAGAGCAATGCAAGACGAGCATTTGAGAATAAAAAGTATTTAAATTGTATTTTTTCAATGAAATTAACTGATCGTTTCGCTAGATAAGACCCTTCTTCCTCAGCTGGGATCATTTACAACTGCATTTGGGATCGTTGGAAGTTCAAAATCAAGGCATCATATCAGTCCATTATATGGAGAAAAATGCTGAAATGTTTTCCTCAACAAAAAAAAAAAAAAAGCAAAAAACAAAAAAACAAAAAAACAAACAAAAAAAACATTTCTTTATGACTGAAGAAAGAAAGACATGACCATCTTGGATGACAAGGGGGTGAGTACATAATATGTGAATCTTTGTTTTGGAAGTGGACTTCTCCTTTAACAATAATTAAGGACAAATATAATGCAATGTAATTGAAAATATATGATTGGTGCTCTGTGGCGTAGCAGCATTTTGAACTTATTCATTATTCAGTTTCATAGGATTTATTTAATTTTACATGTTATGGTTTAATTTTTAGTCAACTCAAGAACCCCCTGGAATTCCCCCACAATCTGTCATTTGGGAAACCCTGCTCTAAAAATGTATTTCCAAAGACTTTTACAGGAGAATAATGAACTGTACCATTTCTCAGGACCTGCTCCACCTGTAAGCTATAGATGTCTGTGGTTTTGTCCAGAACCGTCCCCACCACTGTGACTTTGTAAGCTGTCAAACATACATGTTATACGTTCCTGTATGACTGTATTTAAATGGTACATTTCTTTCATTTGTAAAAGTGCTGAGAATTTAACAGAGATGAAAGTTTAACCCTTGTCATCCTTACAGGCTTTTTCCAAATGCTTCAAATTTCTGATCCCATCTTTCTCGTGTTTACTGCAGCATCCTGTTTTGAGACATTGTCTGATGTTTGTACACATGATCAAAGGTTCCCTCATCAAAATGTAATTATAGCCCCATACTTAAATATTGTATTATATTGCATTAATATTACATTATTAATAAGGCAACACTTTACAATACAGTTCAATTCATTAAGATATAAATTATTTATCACAGCAACTGTTTGCAAGACATTCTTCAAAATATCTTGTTTAGTGCTCCACAGAAGAAAGAAAGTCAGACAGGTTTGAAATAATATAGGGGTAAGCAATTTTGGGTGAACCATCACTATTTTTGGATGAACTATCTATACATCAATACTTTGAATGTGTTATTTCAGTCAGTGTGTTTGCATGCACATTAAAAGTTCAATTTCAGTCGAAAAAAACAAAACTGCGAAGTGTGATTTTTATGAAATGTGCTCAAAGTATTTAATTTAATTAATTTAATTTAATTTAATTTAATTTAATTTAATTTAATTTAATTTAATTTTATTTTATTTTATTTCATTTCATTAAATTAATTTATGCGTTAATGTGATTTCAAAAAGCCTCCAAAAGGAAAACTGAGTCAATTGAAAATGAGTTCAATGCATGGGCCTTCACTGGGAATTTAACTAGTACACATTATTTGAAAAATGCACACTCTACACACTGATCCTTTGTCTCCTCATTATTCAAAAGATATTAATTCAATTAACCTTTACTATGAAAGTACAACAACATCATTTGACTTAAATAGTATTACTAAAAAGAACATTCTGAGTGTAAGAGATAAGACATAATGCTACATTTCCTGTAATCATCAAATTATATACAATTTATGTATATACTGTATATAAATTACGCATTGCATTCTGGAGCTCAGAGATGCCAATGTATCGATCCCTGTGCTCTCGAGTTTGGCTTTCCTCTCGTGTGGGCCAGTATTCAACCCAGGTCTGCTCTCCCAAGATGTACTGAAGACTAAAAACAAAAGAAAACACAAAACTTCTTGGTATAAATCACCATTAAACAATTACATTACATACCCCTATACCCTTAAATAGGCCCTATTTGACTGGACGGACATTTTTCCAAAACCATAGTAGACATTATCAAGTGCACTCATTCAATTGGTCTTTGTCAGGTGACGTCACACTCACGAATCGAATTGCATTTTGGGTATTGCCGCCATTTGTAAGGTATCAAAACCGAGGTGTTCTGTAGTTGCAGAATTGTCTTTTTCATTTGTTTCAAAGTGGTATGTTTTTGCTGTGTCAAAGTCTGCGAAGGTAAATTACACGATAGAAAAGGTTAAAAACTGACCATCAGGAAAGATGTTTTAGGTCTCCCACTTGAAAGAAACACTAGACAACATGCAGCGGAAATAACCAAGAAGCGTCGGATGGCCTCGATAGCAGCGGTGATACGCAAAACCATCATATTTGCCAACATATCTCCGTTTATGTTTTTTACCCTCGACATTCTCATAAAGGTAAGTAAGAGATTTTTTAGGATGTGTTTATTTTCTGTCTTCTTTAGTACCTAATGTTATATCCACAGGTTGTTTTGGGTTATCAATGCTATTCAGTGGTGTAGTGCAGGTATATGGCGTAATGACACGTTTGGATAAATGCAAATATTGCCTAAAAGCACCCAGTCAAGACAGTGCGGTCAGGACGTGGCGCTGGATTTCTTTGAAATATGTTTGATGGTTGCGCTGGCGCCATCCCCCCATGCCAGATGCTGTCTATTCATACACGAGAGCAGGTCAGGGAGGCGCGCTTACTGGTAAAATTATTATTATTGATAACTCATTTGAATCAGTACATTATAACGAAAACAATACCTTAAAACTGAAAAGCAGGTTCTTAAACCAGTGAACCGGTTAGTGGTGCCAGGGCAGCACTAAGCAGACAGCCAGGGAGCAGAAATGCGTCATGTACTATGAAATGTCATGCAATCGTTTTATGCATAGGTGTAGAGATTTATTTTTTTTCACTTCTGAAATTCTTAACTACATACTTAACTGAATGCCTAACTAAAATACATTTTTAATATTTCTATATTTCATATAGGTTGGTGTGACTGAACTGTAAGTGGGAGCAGTTAAAAAAAATAAACACATTGCAGCTAGCTGAGATGATGACCCAGCAGGCTGGAGGAGATGGTCAGCTACACACTGAAGGCTGGAGGAGATTGTCAACTTCACAAGACACCACTCGGTGCCACAAACTGAATGCAACTTGTGTGTACACAGAAGAAAACTGACTACTTTTCATGTCAGACATAAGGGAAATTCATTTTAAATACTTCTGTTAACTTCATGCACCTCAGATTGAATCTGCCTGCACAAACACTGTTTTTTACTGTTACAGGCACAACATTATCCCTCATTAGTTTGTGGAGTCCTTTGGACACAGTATAGCAATGATTGACTGCTTTGAGCTTTCCACAGAGAAACCATTTAGTGTAAAAGTGTGTGCCAGAATGTGTTCTACCTACAAACTGTTATTTATTTGACAGATCATCTAGCTCTTTTAAGAATCCATGCAGAAATGGTCATCAGAAATGTTTGGCAGAAACATCAAATAATCATCATCATCATATTATTATTATTATTATTATTATTATTATTATTATTAATTTATTCAACTTTCTTTGTAGTACTGTGTCCACTTAAGAAAACAGTATGTTGATGTTCATCATGCTTGTCACATCTTCTGTTATGCATTTTGAAGCTGATTTTTACCAATGTTGCATTTATAATAAAGTATGTATAATGACATTTTCATAAATGTGTTTTTGATTGTCTCCTTATCAGTACTTATCAGCCAAATGAAGTACAGAAAATGTTGAACAAACAGGGTAAAGTTTAATGGTATCGACTCACATGACGTAATTGCAATTTGTGTACAAATCAATGGCAGACAAAAACCGAACATATTATATAGTCAAGTAATATACGTAAATAATAGTAAATAATATACGTTTTTATACCGTAAACAAGAGCAAGTTATATTTCCAACGAGGTTGAACACCGGCAGTACTCAACTTTTTGCAGTCAGGTAATGTTAATATGGATCAATGTTAATTGTTAATGACAAATTATATAAATTACGGTTCCTAAAACTTCTGCTGAGATTACCTCGGTCCCATATCTGCTTGGTTTGCTTCTGTTTCTCCAGTATGATTATGTAAAGTCTTTACTTCACGGCTCTGTATACTTTCAGTTCACTGCTCAATACAACGATACCTTCAAAATAGAGCCTCGGTGACGTCACACATAATAAACGCACGCGACTGACAGAGACCGATATAATACACAACAGAGTTCAATCGTTTCATTGCTACTGGAGCTGCCAGTTTGCAAAGTTTCAAATGATTGTTAAACAGCAAGCACAAACTATGCAAAAGCGGCAATCTTTCCAGCACACTCAAGGTCCGAATTCAGCCCTTCAACTGCGCTATATATCAGTGGACTAATGTAGGGAATGCTGAATGATGGCATACATGGCGAAAGAGCTCCAGAAAAAAAGAAAATCAGACAGAATTGCATCCCAAATTTACAGGATTGTGCAAACTCATTGGGAGTGTTTTCCACAGGATTTTGTAAGACTGTTTCACTTTACAGGAAAATGCTATACTTCTGTCTAAGTTAAACCTTCAAGCTTTTATTTTGGCAGAAAACTGCCGTTGTTGTGAAAACGGGTTTACAAATGTAAAATCTAGTGAAATGCTGTGACCTGTCCACAAATATGTTTATCCATTACGCAAATGTGTCTGTTGAAGACATTGTTGCAGATTATGAGAACTTTAAATATATTTACAACAACATAATCCGACAGCATGGGTGAATCTGCCCCTATACCTTTAAATAGGGCACTATTTGAGTGGACAGACATTTTTCCAAAACCATAGTTCTATAAGTTCTATTACTTTTGTGCATATTTGGAGTTTCTGCATGAGGGCTCTCCGGGTATGAATATGAATAAAACAGACATTACATTTGTGTGTAGTTTATTGTTTTGTTGCATGGCATCTGTTTTGTGAGAGTTCCTCAAGTTTGGCTTCATTTGGAAATCAGACTGGCCTTAAATTTCACTGTGAAACTGTGGAAACACTATATAGGAAGTATTAACACCTACCTTGCCCTGGGCATTGACAGGTCTCTAACAGATTTGCCCATGATGAGGTATGACTTGTCTTTTACCAGTCCTAAATGATCTCTGCAACCGGGACGAGCCAGAAATTTTCTCACTTTCCCCTCGACATCCTTATCAGTGTCTGCAGACCACAACAGTGTTTAGAAAACACTTCTACTGCGATGCAATGTAGCCAACTCTATTGGAGCATTATTGGAAAGGATGACTGCATTAACAAGAATCAGACACATTTCAGATGAATTTCATAATCAGTGGAGAAACATGGAGGGAATAATGAACTGTACCTTCTTTTAGCACCTTCTCCACCTTCAAGTCATAGATGTCAGATTCTTTTTTTCAGATCCATCCCCACCACTGTGACTTTATAAACTGTCAGACATATTATATTGTCATCTCCATGTAGAACTATAAGGCTCAGGTCAAACATTTTTATTGCATTTGTACAAGGGTTAAAACTAATATTTCATCCAAAATTGAGATAATTTATTCCCTCATGTTGTTCTACAGCTTTTTTTTTTTTTTTTTTTTTTATTGATTTATGTGTTTGCAATGATTGTTGTTTACAGACAAAGTCAGTGTATAACACTTCTATTACATCCCAGCAGAACAACGGAGCATTAAGGTAGAACAAAATGAGTAAATAATGAATCTCTGGAAATATGAAAATCGTGAACATGAATTAACACACAGGACTGAATGTGTTTACCATAATCCATGTCAGATTCACAGGCTTTGGTGAAACGCTCATCATCATCGATATGGTTTTTGTTCTGGTAACTACAGCTTTCTGTGTTTAGAGAAGTTAATAATGTTCATACACGCAGGGAACCAAAATAAATGATTTATTCTATAAAGTATTATTTGTGGATGATAATACCTTCTGCACAGTGGCACAGGTCTCCTTTACACAGTCTGTATAGAGCGCCATCTTCCCTCTCAGGGTGGAAGAACTTTGTACAGCGTTTATCTAAAAAACACACAAAAAAGGAATGGATCAAATAATTAACATGTTTAGGCATGTTGTTTATAATTAATGTTGTTTTTATTAAATGCCACCATATTTACTTTGGTTTTATACTTGTATTTATCATTTCTTTTCTGTTTAGCATTATTTTTAATTCCTTTTTTTGGTCCCCATGAGGAAACAAGCTTATAAATCATACACAAAATTTGAAAATCTAAAACTGCAGAAAGTTTTGTGTGAGCAGTAAGTTTAGGGGTAAAGGGATTGACAATACAGTTTGTACAGTAGAAAAACCATTACGTCTATGGAATGTCCCCACAAACAATGGAAACCTGTATGTATGTGTGTGCGTGTGTGTTTGTGCACACGTACCAATAGCTCACCTGGTGAGTAATATTCATATATTGTGACTGCAGCAGGTTGTAGCAGACCCACATCAATCATCTTGTGCATTCTGAAGACAATTCTTTGTGACTCGCTACGCAAAACCTTATTAAACAGAAACCAAAGAAAAATTTTGATTACATGCCATACTGCACACTGGAAATGGTCCATGTTAACATATGCATAAGCAACAGGTAATTAGAAAAAAAACGACTAGGTTACGTACGTAACCCTCGTTCCCTGAAGGAGGGAACGGAGACATTACATATGGGAACTCGCTTGAGTGACCAATCACCTCTGAGCTATATAGAAAAGGCCAATGAAATTGGCGAGTGGAGTTTGCACGCAACGCCACTCCCCCGTACATACGGGTATATAAGATGGTGGCGCGCATCCACTCATTCAGGTTTTTGCTGAGGTGCCGAGCCGCAGCCCGGCGTCAGCGCAGCCTAGGGTTGTGGCAGGGGATGTAATGTCTCCGTTCCCTCCTTCAGGGAACGAGGGTTACGTACGTAACCTAGACGTTCCCCTTCAGTCGTTTCACTACGACGTTACATATGGGAACAGACCCATGGAAAAGGCCACAACCCTGAGGCTGCGTTACGCAAGACACCAAGTGTCAATACGTAACCTTCCCAACACCCTGGGGGCCAATAAGGGGGCCCCACAGGGGTGCCAGTTGTACTGAAGCATAGGTTGGGGGGGCGGAGCACATGTGGTTTAGGCATG
>NW_026127212.1:0-12500 GCF_022985175.1 Labeo rohita | reverse complement strand
AAAGCGTGCTTTGTCGACATCTGCCATCTGCGCCAGGTTCAGCCAGAGGTGGCGTTCCTGGACCACGAGCGTGGACATCACCTGACCAAGGGACCGCGCCGTCACTTTAGTCGCCCGGAGGGCGAAGTCAGTCGCCGCACGCAGCTCCTGCAACACCGCTTGGTCAGGACTACCCTTGTGCAGTTCTTTTAACGCCTTGGCCTGGTAGACCTGCAGGGTGGCTATGGCGTGCAGGGCAGTGGCGGCCTGGCCCACAGCACTGTAGGCTCTGCCGGTGAGAGCCGACAAAAGCCTACAGGCTTTGGACGGGAGGCGCGGAGAGCCCCGCCAGGTGGCGGCGTCTTGCGGGCATAAATTCACCGCAACCGCACGCTCAACCTGAGGGACCCCCGCGTACCCCTTGGCCATCAAGGGTAGCGAGGGCTGAGGAGGTAGGACGTGAACGAGCCGAATAAGGGGCCCGCCACACCCTAACCAGCTCATCATGCACCTCCGGGAAGAAAGGCACTGGGGGCGAGCGCGGCGGTGCCGCAGACCTCGTCCCCAGAAACCAATCGTCCAGCCTCGAAGGATCGGGCTGGAGGTCCCGAAGGTGCTATGCTCCTCCTCGGCGGCCCGGAGGAGCATAGCCGACAGTTCAGCGTCCGCCTCGGACGGAACAGCGACCGCGGAGGGGCGCTGCTCCGCCGAAGCGCCCGCTTCATTTGCTAAATGTTCACCCTCTGATGCTGAGATAGACATCTCTTCCTCCGGGGGAGCACCAAAAGAGACGCTGGGCCCGCTTTTAGATGGGGGAGTGGTCTGTTTGGCATCGCCACGGGACCACGCGGTGGAAGCCCGTGGGGTTTTACCCGGCGGAACATTCTGCACCGTCACCTGGAGGTCCCCCAAGCGCCTCGCCGTAGCGGCCGTAAAGCCTTTACGGCTCGACGAACCGCCGCGGGATGACGACGAGGGGAGCCGTCTCGCGAACGAGAGGCGGGACCTCAACGTGGCCATGGACATACGCTCGCAATGAGCGCATGAACCATCCACAAACGCTGCCTCAGCGTGCGCTCGGCCCAGACACGTGAGACAGCGATCATGACCGTCTACGGAGGTGAGCAAACTACCGCACCCAGAAACGCACGGTCGGAAAGACATACCGGGAAAATGCCTCTCAACGACCGTAAGGAAATTGCTCTTTTAGATCCCGGTACGCCCAGGGAGGACGCGGCACAATCTGTGCGCAGAAACTCGCTGGAATGCGAGAAAGCCGGCACGTTCGCTGTGTAGGCAGCTGGCTCGCAGGATCTTTGAACTGCCGCGGTGTTATGAAGTCGCGCTAGTTCTGGAGAGAGCGTAACTCTGCAGGATATCAATCGACGTTTTCTGAATGAAAACAAAAAAGCCAGCTCGTCGTGGTGAGGCTCCGAAGCGAAAATCTGAATGAGTGGATGCGCGCCGCCATCTTATATACCCGTATGTACGGGGGGAGTGGCGTTGCGTGCAAACTCCACTCGCCAATTTCATTGGCCTTTTCTATATAGCTCAGAGGTGATTGGTCACTCAAGCGAGTTCCTATATGTAACGTCGTAGTGAAACGACTGAAGGGGAACTGTGTTGCATATCTGACAAAAAACAAAATAAAATGTAAATTCGTTACAGCCTATGGCTATATGTTACATATTTACTTTCTCTTGTGCTTATATATATATATATATATATATATATATAATGTGAAATATGAGTTTAATATGTTGGCCACACTGTACACTACACAATGCTGTACATGCAGTGACATGGAACTTTCTTGCTGTGCAGTTGTTTTATATTAATGAGCATTTTGTCAGCCAATCAGAAACAAGCACATACTTTTCCGGTCACAAGAAAGTGTGATTAAAGATGTTTACAGCATCGTTGGGATTCACAGTTTGGTGAAATACCTTATCTAAGTATAGGATGAGGGATCCTCTCTCTGAGAGCACTTTGTCCATCTCAAATTTTTGAATGTATCTTTCCTTTCCTGTGGACAACTGAAAAACAACAGTGTTAAAATGGTGTACAATTTATCAATGACGAAACAACATTTCAGCTGTAAAAGATAACAGTGTCATGATTCAGCTCAGTTAAGTACAGTGTTGTTTTAGTGCGGTTCATCAAGTTACAAATTTCATAAAAATGAGTTAAATTGAGTCTCTACAGGTTGAACATCTACAGAACACAACAGTGTTGTTATTTAGTGAAGGTCAGTTCTATATTGACTCAATTCAGTTCAATAACAATGTTGATATTGCAGTTAGTGACATTATCAATTCAGTTATTTTCTTTCAAAGTTTGTTTGATGGACTCAGCAGAACGTAACAGGCTACATAATGCTAAAGAACTGCGCTAGCTACAGCTGTTTTTAGATTAGCACAGCTACTGTAGTGACGTCAGAGTATTTTTAATAGACAGGTGTCAGATCATTTCAGACATATTATAATATTCAAGGTTTGCTAGTTGTTAGTTTATCATCACAATACCTCTTCCAGATCTCTGTCATCCACAGTAAATCCCGTCGGTATGCCAATATCCAGAATAGTCATGGTGGCATCGCTTTTATCACTTTTGTAGCTGTGAAGATGGAGATCAAGAGCAGATTTTATTCATTATTTGGAGGTTTGCTTCATCTACTCAGTCTGCCTTTGAGGCTGTTTTCACACTAGAGCTTTTGGTGTGAACCAGAGTCCTTTTGATCTCAGAATTGTTATATTGTAGTAACACAGAGCTGTTTGTCTCCGAATAAACGTAAGTCTTTGTAACGCAAGTCAGAATAAAGAATAAATAGGCTCCGACCAATTAAACAAACCAAGTGTGAAAACAGCCATAATGAGCACATGCTGACAAATAAAAAAAAAAAATGGTTTCTAGGCATAACAATAAACTTATTAGAACAGATGTTCACATACTAGAAATCCATAGTCAGCCTGTAAGATTCAAGGGCTCCTCTGTGTTTTGCTAAAGGAAAAATAATAATAATAATAATAAAAAAAAAATAATAATAATTAAAACCAACAATCAACACATAATGAAGTGTTTTGGAAGTTTTATTTTAGCTCTGAATGTATGCACAGAAAGGCCATGAACTCAATCTTACTTTCAGGGTCTTTTTCCATTTTAACAGTCAGATCAAAGAATTTACAGTCAGACTTCTTCTCAACAGGTCTGGTGTAGTACAGCGTCAGAACCTGAAAACAGCAGCACGTTTCAGATGAGATGTTCAAACTCTTTAATCTAGCTAAATAAACACTGATGGGCACTCACTGAAAGAGTGGCTTTTCCAGTTCCTCTAGCAGTTACAGTGAACACATGGTTTATGGCCACCTGTTGAATGAACGCAGACGTACTCAAGTCATCAGAATAATCAAATACATGAAGTAATAGAGATACCTGAATATTTTATTGGTCAAACACTGATGTAGACAATAAAAATGATCAATGATGAACAACAAATCTCACCTTGTCTGATAGTGTAAGATGCATATTATCTCTTTTGAAAGTCCATCGGACGGGTTTTATTCTTCCTGGCATGGACAGCTCCACATTCAGATTGAAGTTTTGTCGGTCCTTCACCTGTGTGTGATACTCTGCCACAGCCTGAAACACCATGATGGTCACCTAGAAAAGGCCGGACTTGGAAATAAACTTCCAGCTGGAGGTTTCCAGCAGCCAAACACAAACATTCTGTCCTCATTTACTGCACCACTTGAATTCAAAATTATAGACCAGAGTTGTTAAATCAAAACTTTTACAACAGTAAGCGAACCCCTCATAACTACAACAGTGATTATGCATGTTTACTACAATTTTATACTCATAGATGCCATTGAAACTTTAATTTTAATTCTTCTGGATATTTTTTCCTTTAATTTGTTTAGACTGTTGTAATTAACAGATTAAAATAAACTGAATTAATCAAGAAGAAAAGGAAATTAAATTGATAATAAAACTTGTACAATATAAGGATAAATTAACATAAATAGGTGATGAGGTGCTGAGATGATGAGATGCTTTCTTTCTTATTATTTTTTTATTATTATTATTTTTTTTTTAGAAATTGTACGTTGGCAGTTTTTTTTCTAAATTAGTTTTCATGCTAATTTGATCAGCAATGGTGATAATAAAATAAAGCCCAAATGTAATCAAATGAAATTTAACAAATTAAACTTTAACGTTTTGGCAAACAAAGTGCTGTACAACTGAAGTTTACTGAATAACTTAAAACATGGTAAAGAAAAAAAAATAGAGTGATTATTCCTTAAAAAAAATAAAGTTGCTTTGAGAAGTACATTCTACTGTACAACTGTAATTATTTTTGTCAAAATTTCTTCAAGTTAAACCAGGCTTTTATGTTGACCGGTTTTCATAAAAACCTTTGAGTTTCTGTGCGTGTAAGTGATTTGACGATGCTGGTCAAGTGACTCTGAAGATGAAGCTCATATGTTCATGTTGTAACAGAAGAACTCGGAAGAACCGGAAAAACTCAGTCGCAACTTTAAAGCCATCAAGCAACCAAATCATCAAGACTTTTAACCGAAACTGCTTCTGAACACTTGTTCAATGAACAAGACAATGCAAGTAGAGCTTAAACGATTACTCAAGATTTTCGACAACATTGACCATTTAAAAATATCAGCAAATATTTCTGTTGTCAAATCTCATATGACCTAAGGGTCTGCACTAACACGGTTTGACCAATGCTGTGGCGCAAGACTGTAATTCAGCCCTCCCAGATGCAATTAAAGACAAGACAACACACACAGATATGAAGGTAAAAGAGGGTTGTGGTTAGAAGGGATACAGCTCTGACCAGAAACTAACAATATAATTTAAGTTTCTACCTATTAGGTTGTGTTTTATTAATGTCTACACCTACCCCAACACTAAACCTAGCCCTTACTATAATACAAAAACAGCATTATTGTTATTCAGTGTGACAAAAATTACACTAGATTGGTGTGCACATGCCCAGAATCCACAGCTGTCTACCTCTAGCCTTAACCGAGCAAAACTCGAGAGATTGTTGATTTGAACTTATTTTTCCATCATTTCAGGTTATATATTAATAGTATTATTAGTGTACCTGTGTAGTGCCAGATTCCCCATAGCGAGTCTGTTGTCTTTTCAGCCAGTGCACTGCCTCTCCTGCTCTATCAAAGTCTTTTGCCTTCACAAGTGCCAGCACAGCATACGCCGTCGCCTCTAGTGAGTGATACTGCTGTCCAGGGACAGTCCAGGACCGACTGCCTGTTCCAGACACAACACACAACACATTGCATTAATGTTATTGGTACCAACAAACAGCTATTATTTCATAATTTCTACTTGGGTTTGATTTATTGTTCTGTGTTGTATAAAGTGAAACACTTTTTGTTGACATGTTGATGTGAGTGACCTTCTCTTTGTGTGGAGTGTCTCATCAAGATGTCTACATCAAGTTCGTCAGCATTGGCCATGGCGTAGGACGTCATTGCAACAGTGTAAGGATTGGTCAGTTTTGAAAGTTGACCTTCCAAGAAGGAAACAGCCTTCCACATGCTTTCATGCAGACTCTATAGAAGTGTGTGTGAAACGTAAAAGTAAGTTCTTAAATCTACGTCACACAGCATGCACCATAATCAACTGTTCAAGCAATAGTTCACTGAAAATGAAAGTTCTGTCATTATTTACTCACCCTCATGATTTTCCAAAGCTCTTTGAGTTTCTTTCTTCTGTTGCACATAAAAGCAGATATTTTGAAGAATGCTGGCAACAAACTGTTGATAGACCCCATTACATCCATAGTATGAAGAGCAGAAAGTGTTTGGTTACCCATATTCTTCAAAATATCTTCTTTTATTTTCAGCAGAAGAAATAAATTGATACAGGTTTGGAACAACGTAAGTGGTGACAGAATTTTCAGTTTGGAATGAACTATGTCTTTAAAGCAGCACTCTGTTCTTAAAATTTGCAAAATGTATATAATGAGCATGTACATCATGAATTCACCTTCCAAACTGTGTTTTTGTCTTATCCTGAATAACTACGCTACGGCTACATTAAGTGTTTATATTTGGACTATTGCAGCCTTGTATGGTCGTCACTGCTGCGGAGTAACACATACCTGTGTAAATCGCCATAGACATAAACGTAGAGAAGTAGCTCTGGTTAGAATGTTCTTCTGCGGGACGCGTGCAGTTCTGTTTATTAACCGCTAGAGTGCCAACAGTTACATAATGCTGCTTTAAATGTTGAACATTCATGTTGTCACCTGAATGCTTGGACAAACTATCATGAGGGTCCATAACTGATACAGTCGAATAGCAGAAAAAAAGTTTTAGATAGTAATGAGACAAACAGATCTTTTGTTTGCCTCATCTCTTTGGCCAAATACTGACTGCAAAGTTATGAGTGATTTACAGAAGGGGCAACCATATTTAAATGTGAGAGTGAATCCCTTAAATGGAATCAACTCATATATGGAGTGACTTTATGAACTTAATACACTTTAATCCATTTATGAGACATAAATACCCATGATACTTTATGGACACTTTAATATATTTATGAGCCATAAATGTCCAAATAATGCCACAATATTTTGGTGCATTTACAACCTGCATGTTGTAATAAAATAAAATAAAAACAAACAAACAAACAAAAAAAAAACAAGTTCACTTACACCAACTGATCCAGCACAGATCTCTCTGCTCTCTTGCATGGCAATCAGGACAAAAGCTGTCAGAGACGCATCTGCATCTTTGCCATTATTGTCACACTGGAATAAAGCACAAATAAACAGAACAGAATAACAAAACAGTCAGATTATATGTGCATTGTACAAATGTAATAACAGTTTGTCAATTCATTTTTTTTTTTTTTTTTTTTTTTTGTGGCTAATATTTCTAATATTTTAATTATGCTGTCTAAAGTTGTGCAATACCTTTATATTTAAAACTAAATCGCTCAATTTATATGTAGCCCCGGAAATTGTTACATTCACCTCCACAGTCACTGCACTGCATTGCTGAATTTTGTTTGTACTGTAGTTTGTACTGAAGATTATTTAATGCATTAGTGCTGGGAACCACAGTAAAAATAAATCACTGGTTCTGGTTTATTGCATCCTTCTTTTGTGAGCACAGATTCAACAACATTCAGCTTACCACCATCTCTCTATGAAGCTGCATCTCTACAGCTGTATCTTCTTTAAAGGAGCCGTTCGGCAGTTGTTTGTGGAGATACAGCCATTTGAGGGCACTGCAGATCATATTATCATCTACATTTATGAGGTCACTGGCCATGGCAAAGACTTTGGCCACATATGCCGTCAACCTTTAACAGACAAACAGAAGAGCAGAAATAAATCAAATTTAAAACATATTATAATTATTATTACTACACTACTTCTATTTAACTCAACTTAATTTTTATGTATTCAACATAGTAGTAAATGTTAATGTATTGGACGTATTAATAAATGTTTATTTCCAACCTCATCTTGGGTTCATTTTAAGCAAGAAATGCAGTCATAGTTAAGTATTAGTTAGTGAATAGTAAATAAAACTACCCAGATGGCTGTGTTAAACATTTAACCCAACTGCTAAGTCAAAACAACCCAATCACTGGGGTTTTCCATATTTCACCCAGTGATTGGGTTGCTTTTAACCCAGCATTTTTTTTATTTATTTATTTTTTACAGCAAAAATGTAATTTAGTAGAAACAAGGCATGAAAGAGAAAACGTCTCAGGTTACGTATGTAACCTTGGTTCCCTGAGAAGGGAACGAGACACTGCGTCCTCTAGGGGGCGCTAGGGGGAACGCCGTCAGCGTGACCCGTGTCTGAAGTATATATACAAAACAACAACAAAGTTGGCCGGCGACAGCCTATGACGTCACTGCCGGCGCGACTCGTCGCTGCCGGCGCGTCACTACCGGTGCGACCACAGTATAAAAGGACACCGGTAGAGCAGGACGGCCGCTTCTTCGTCTGAAGCTCACATCCCGAAGCATGGCCCCGAGCCTAGAGGACGCAGTGTCTCGTTCCCTTCTCAGGGAACCAAGGTTACATACGTAACCTGAGACGTTCCCTTTCGAGGAACTCGAACTGCGTCCTCTAGGGGGCGCTAGGGGGAACGGTTATACCCACGCTGCCATGCTGAGGGGAGTGCCTGACTTCCGGAGAGACAGGCACTAAGTACCAACTCCCTAGGCCTTAAGGGAGTCGCCCCTAGGATAAAGTGATGGCTGTCAGTGACATATCCCCTACGGCCAGAGCTTAGGCTGCATACCCAACTTACCTGTAGGGCAGATATCGGCCCGGGTAGAGCCCAAGCTTGGAAACAAAGTATTCCTTTAAGGGGATACGG
The DNA here is from genome assembly GCF_022985175.1 of Labeo rohita. Lineage (NCBI taxonomy): Eukaryota > Metazoa > Chordata > Actinopteri > Cypriniformes > Cyprinidae > Labeo > Labeo rohita. The sequence goes on along the minus strand of NW_026127212.1, from coordinate 4,130 downwards.
CCAGAAGCCTAGGATACCCAGGTTGGCCTGTCACACAGGGGCTACTGCAGCCCTGCACGACTCCCTCAGAAGTCGTACACAGAACGCAAGTGGTAACTCCCTGCTCAACCCGGTTGAGCGAGCATAAAATGCGCACCGGAACTAGGGCGCGTAAAAACCGTTCTTTTAGCCTGGCAGAAGCTCTGGAGATGGACCCGAGACGACCGGGTTTTAGACCACCTCGAGAAAGGGTACGGGCAATAGCGCGTGAATCCCTACCATAAAGGATTTTAGAATGGACGCAGAACACCGGTGCCTTCCATACCACAGCGTGGATTTTAGAAAAGTGCCCAAAGGTTAACGTGTGCACTTACCATATACATGGATTTGAGAAAGCGCCCACAAACATGTGGGCCTATTTTTAGACGTACCGTTGAGAAACGGTGGAATAAGAAGACCCTCAGGGTGAGGGGAGCACTGCCGGCTTAACAAGGCTCTAAGGGGAAGGCAGTAGGGCGCATCTAGCCGCCCAATTAGGCAAAGCTCAAAGCAAAACCCTCAAGGAGAGGGGAGCACAAAGATGCCAAGCAGATAGAGGCCGCGGCTATCTATCCACTAAAACTGCCAAGAGCCGATACACTTAGCCACACAGGACAAGGCAGTGTATCGCGACAGGCTTCTACTCCCATGGACAGGAGGAGCCACTGATCCCCCAGGGGGACGAGCTCAGAGACCCTTTCCGTAGAAAGGGGAGCATCACCGTGCCCTGTACAGAAGCCTTGGATGAGATCTGACCCGCGAAAGTTCCCTTTGGCCTGGGGAAGGCAGTAAGGGTGAACCTCAGTTGCCCAATGGGGCAGTGCTCAGGTAAACCCTCGATGGGAGGGGGAGCACCCTATGCAGTAGCCGCAGCTAACTGTCTAATAATACTGCCCTGAAGCTGATATACGTACCAAGGAAAGGTAGTGTATCGAGACCGGGTTCCACTCCCGAGACATGGGAGGGACACCTGATCTCTCCAAGGAAGACGAACTCTAGCAAAAACTCTTTCCGCAGAAAGGGGAGCATCGTCGCACACTCCCAGGAAGAGATACGGGGATCAGAAATGACGGGGAGCCACCTCTACAAGACTGCACAGAAAGCAGTCACATCCCCAGCCCTCAGGCTGTTCTGTGGGTAACCTCTCAAGGGGCATAAGCCCTTCTCACCCCACACAGACCTATGCTTACCTCCTCGATGGAAAGCACGGGCCCTGCTCTACCAAGACCCGCAGAGCCTTGGGACCAAGGGCCAAGAATGCTTAGCTGAAGGCTCCTCGGAGCACTCAGAGGGTTTCCACAGAAACAGCTCTGACTTGAGAAACAGTGAAATAGCGTGACCAAGCCCACTCCTCGGAGGGCGACCGCTAGATCACCAGATGGCATAGGTAGGAGGTCTGTGTGAAGGGCGGAAACCCCGCAACCGAAGCCCCTCAGGGCAGGATGAAGACAGAGGGTCTTAACCCGGTGGTCAATGTGTCTATCCAAAATGTCCAGGAGCTCCCTGTGAAAAGAGATTCTGAAGAGCTTACCCAGACGTAGGACCGAAGTCCTAGTTTTTCTCAGTGCTGTAAAGGGAACCTGAAAGCTTCCTATTCGAAAACGGGAGGCAGACCCAGGCAAGCAGCCCATAACCATGATTGAAGATCAGAGGGGGGTGCTCGAAGAGGACCTACCAAGGAAGGCACAAAAACAGGACCCAATTGTATACAGCATGGTAGACACATTAAACATGAGTCGTACTCACCCCACCATGGTTCCTGCGCATAACTCCAGAAGACTCAGAAAATCCTTCTGAGAAACCATCTAGACCATTACTATGACCTGGTTACCTCAAAGAGATCGCTTATTAGAAACCCTAAAAAGGGGAGCGACCACTGAGCTAGAAATATGATTCATAGTTAGACATGAAAAATGGATCGAACTCACCCATCCATGGTTCCTGAGAGGAGGCCGAAAGGCCGAGCCAGACCATCAGTAAAAGTTGCTTTTTAACAAAAAAGCCAACCTAAAACATCATAGGTCCGGCAGGGGTGCGCAGGAAAAGTACCACCAAACCTCAGTCAGGTGGAGAGACTAATATGAAGGGGGAATTAAGAGGAGGGAGACAGGAGCCCCCAAAGGAAGATAAGCAGAAGCTATCTTCTACTCTGACCCCGGCGAGCACGCTGTCTCGTCTGGATCACTTCCCTCAGGTCCTGTCTACCTCCTCTAGACCCACGCTTCCTCCCGGAACCACCCGCAGGTGGGGGAGGGGCGCGAGTGGCCACACTAGTCTTCTGGGCCTGTCTTCGTCCCTCAGAACGAGACGGGCCAGGACCCCCATACTGTTCGGGCTCAGATCTGGACCTTCGTGGAATGAAGGTTTTGAAGGCCGCTGAGCGCGCCCTCGCCTCCCTGAACTTCTCAACCACCGTCTCAACGGAGGTACCAAAAAGTTCGGAAGGCGAGACTGGTGCGTCGAGAAGAAAGCCCCTCTCTTTCTTCCCGAGGTCAGCCAAGTTCACCCACAGATGTCTCTCCGTAACCACCATGGCCCCCATAGACCTGCCCATGGCAGTGGCGGCCTGCTTGGTGGCACGGAGAGCGAGATCCGTGGTGCGGCGCAGCTCAGCAACCTCGTCCGGGGAAAGACCCTGACCCTTATCCAGATCTTTCAGCAAGTCAGCCTGGTAGGCTTGAAGCACCGCCATAGTGTGCAACGCACCCACAGCCTGACCTGCTGCTGCATACGCCCTGCCATTCAAACGAGATGTTACTTGAAGGGGAATGGATGGCAGGGAGGGAGTCTTCAGGGAAGATGCCTTACCTACAGAGAGATAGCTGGCCAGCGTCTCTTCTACAGGTGGCATCCTCTGATAGCCGTGCTCACGCATCCCCTCAATATTCGCATAATTAGAGTGCGGAAAATTATGGATGCGTGAGGAAAACGGCCTCTTCCATACCTTCTCGATCTCCGTATGCAGATCGGGAAGGAATGGAAGACTCACCTGGGCCGGGAGGTTATGATCAGAAAGATAGCGCTCATCGAGACGACCCCGAGGCGCCACCTCTCTGGCTCGCTTCCACGGCAAGTCAAGCCTTACCGTGGCGCGATCCATAACCTCCAACAGCTCCTCGTATGCAGGGCAGGAGATTAGAAAGGGTTCAGCCTCAGCTTCCTCATCTTCCAACATCTCCTGCTCTTCTTGGGAAGGACCCAACAGAGCACTAGCTGCTGGATCGGATGATGTAAGAGAAACAACATCATCGTCAGCCAGCAGTTCGTCCTCGCCCGCGACTGACGCGCGTGAAAGGGAAAGTCCCTTTTTTAGCTCGTCAGCGAGGTCCACCTGGGATCCCCATGAGCTCATTTTCTCCGTGCCTCAGCAGCGGAGGGTCCTGAGCCACGGGGAACAGGTGGCTGTCCCTCTTCCCTCGAGAAGAGAGACAGACGAGAACGGAGCTTTCTCATGGGAAAAAGCTCACAGTGCACGCAGACTGCCCCCGAGGACGTCGCGTGCATGCTCCTCGCCCAAACAAAAGACGCAAAGATCGTGCGTGTCATCGGGTGTCAAATAACGAGGACACGGATCCACGCACTTTCTAAACGCCTTACTAGTGCTAGCCATATTTTTCCAAAGAAAAGGGGTCTCTTACCGTTTTGCTACACACTCCAGACAAAGAGTCAATGAAGACGAAGAAGAGGCCGTCCTGCTCTACCGGTGTCCTTTTATACTGTGGTCGCACCGGTAGTGACGCGCCGGCAGCGACGAGTCGCGCCGGCAGTGACGTCATAGGCTGTCGCCGGCCAACTTTGTTGTTGTTTTGTATATATACTTCAGACACGGGTCACGCTGACGGCGTTCCCCCTAGCGCCCCCTAGAGGACGCAGTTCGAGTTCCTCGAAAGGGAAACAAGTTTATTCCCTCAAAAAATAATGACATCATAATGACTTTACCATGTGCTGCTCGGCCTCTCTATCCATGCACCATAGGATCCATCTGATTTACGGAAGCTCAGCTGCCGCTGATAACCTTAATACAAATAAAGAACAAAGAAAGAATATTTATTTGTTTATTATCTATATATACAGAGCATCTTTGAGAGTACTTTATTCATTTTATTCCAAAT
>NW_026127211.1:0-27737 GCF_022985175.1 Labeo rohita | reverse complement strand
CTACTGTACCCAAAAGCCTAACATTTTTAAAAGAAAGCTTGCAACGTCTCAAAACTGTGACAAAAATGACAAATAATCTCATTCTAAACAAATATGCAAAATTTAAGAGAGACTGGGCAAAAATAACACTATAATAGTTATGATGTTTAAAATCTCAGTGTTTGTATGAGACATTGCATGAAATTGCAATAATAACCACTAGATGTCAGTAGAAGACCACTAATGGGCTTATTCAGCTGAACACAACTGCTTTTAATAGGTTTGATGATCGATTAACACTTATAAAATCACTGTTATAACATTTAAAATCACATTTAGGCAAAGCTTACAATTTTGTTCATACAGACATATGTTTTTTACAATTATGCCACATTATGATTACAGTGAAATCTGAAAAAGACACAAACTGTTACAAAAAGACACAAACTGTTACTTGCAAGTACAAGTGTTGGGCCATATCATTTATTTCATATATCTGTACAAGAAAATGTGTATGCATGTATGTCTCTGTGAGTGTAAACATGTTTATTCAGTATTAATATATTAGTTTAAACTTTTCGTTTCTGTGTGTGTATTTCTGTGAGCATATTCTCCATTTTGGATGTGTTTTACTGTCAGCCATGAATCCAGGTTGGCCTAGACCCTAAGCATAGCACCTTAAAGAACTTAAAATGCTCGAATCCCGGTAATTGCTGCTTGCAGCTATATTTATTATTATTATTATTATTATTATATTATTTTAGTAAAATACATGGTAAATTCACTTACCTTGCAGCAAATTCCTAAATGTCTTAAATATTCCCTAAACACGTCCAAATTTCCTGACCCCGCCTCTGCTTCAATTTTATTGGTTGAATCTGTAAATCAATAATTTTCCTTTTTGCCCTCAGAACATTTTTGAGTAACTAAAACTCCTATCTGCGCATTAGCATGCAGTGATACATAAACAGCTGTTATAACTACAGACGTAAACTCTCTAGGCAAGAAGAAGGGTACTCAAGTCCACTCCACAGAGTGGTGACCATGAGGGTAGTGTGACAAGAAGGTCCAAGTGTATAAAAATCTTCTGCCCAACAACTGCAGACAGAAACCCACATCACACAATTACTAGGAAATTACTGATTTCCTGTCATGTCCTTTCCATGTTTTATCCATCAACTGCAATTAATGGGCAATGGGCAGATAATTCTCACTGCAACACGCAGCATGTGTTCAGCTCCTGTGGGAGTTAAACACACTCCGCCCACATGGCATACTCAGAATATGGTAACCCATATTGCTATCGCTGCGGCGCCAAGGGAGCAGTTGGGGGTTTGGTGCCTTGCTCAAGGGACTCAGCTCAGTCATGATATTGAAGGTAGAGAGAGCGCTGGTTATTCACTCCTCCACCTACAATCCCTGCCGGACCTGGGACTCAAACCCGCAACCTTTCATCGAGGAATTCCTTGAGCTTGCCAACCAGCTGAGCTGGCACGACGCTGCTCTAGGTGTGTGTTTTCAGCTGGGGCTGGACCATGAGACTCATTGGGATCTTCCCGTGTGTGTGAGTATCCCCTGATCGAACTGATTAACCTCGTCCTTTATTTAAACGGTTCTAATTTCGAAGTGAAAGAAATAAAGGAAGGTTCCAAGTCTCGTCGTCCAGCCCCCTCTGGAACACGCCGCATCGTACCAGTTCACGCCTCGCCAGAAACCCCCACATACCGCACCTATGGCTCGGACCGCCTGCCCAGCCCCAAACACCCCCACATCCTCCAAAGCTCCATCTGCTTCCTCAGCCCAGAACCGCCGTCTGTGACTTGCTCAAGCCCGCCAGCCATGGCTCGCTCAAGCCGCCAGCAGCCGCTCATGTTCATTGTTATCACCTGTCTTTAAAGGCTGCATTGAATTCAATGTTTGTCGTCCGGTCTCGTCAATGTGAACGTCAATATATGCGTGGTTTTACCCTGTTCAAAAGAGTGTTGTGGTCAACAGTGTCAAACGCAGCAATAAGATCCTGTAGCACTAATTCTTCCTCTCCTATAGTAGAGAATGTGTGGAATTGTTCCCCAGGAGATCTATAACGCACTCTGATGCAATATTGGAGCTGACGGCTGCATGGTTACAATTTTATTTCTAAGTAAAGTAGTTTATAAAGTCATTAATGCTTACTTGTTGGTTCTTTATTTTTCGTTTATTTAGCCACTGTAAATAAAATGTCAAATAAATACCTAGGGTTATGTTTGTATTCTTCTAAAAGAGACGAAAAGCAAGCCGATCTAGCAGTTTTTAATGCTTTTCTATAGGATATGGTACATTCACACCAAGCGGTACGAAAAACCTCTAGTTTTGTTTTCCTCCAGACAACATTAACATCAATTCCATGTGACAGTATTACAGTAAATTTAGAGTATGATTTCGACAATGAGTAGATCCTGACACATGTTGTCTAACCCCAATAGAGTTCAGAATGTCTATAAAAGCTGATCCCAGTGCATCTTTTTCATTATCAACATGGATGTTAAAATCACCCACTATTAAGACTTGATCTGCATCCAGCACTAACTCAGAAAATCTTTAGGAAGGCTGTATGGTGCCCTGGTGGCCTGTATACAGTAGCAAGTACAAACGTTACGGGGGATTTATCATTAATGCTTGTTTCTCTGGATGATGTTATATGAAGCAGCATTATTTCAAACAAGTCATACTTGAAGCCCTTTCTCTGAGAAACACTGAAAATATTGCTATAAATTGTAGAAACACCTCCCCCTTTACCTTTTAGACACGACTCATTTGTATAACAGTAATTTTGGGGGGTAGACTTGTTTAAAATAATGTAATTTCTGTCAAACAGACCACATCTAGGTTATGATCAGTGATCATATCATTTACAAAAAGTGCTTTTGTAGAAAGGGACCTGATATTCAATAAGCCAAGCTTTATCATTAAGATTATCTTACGATAAAATATATGTCCCTTACACAAACACCATTCTCCTATATCACAGCCCAGTGAATATTAATAAACAGTGCCTGGAAAACTAGAGTTACCTGTAGAGGTTTCGACAAAAGAAAACACAGACACACTGGACAGCTGAACTATTTATTTATTTTTAATATATATATTTTTTTCAGAATGTTCACTATTAGTATTCTGAAACTTCAACATAGATTGACATGAAAGGGCACATTAGCAGTAGAGACATTTCATATAGTAAATGTCATTATAGGGCATTCAAAACACAGCATAACAGAAAGACACTAGTGGCACCCGGCAACAAAGTTACTGATGGTGTGTCGTGAATCCTGTCCGGTCTGCCTGCCACCAGAGGTTGCCTGTACATTTCACTAACATTTCACACCACACAGACTGTTGGATCTCACCCTGGACTACGTATCCCATGACCCATTGTGCTGATTATTCATACACACCTGTGGCCAATCAGAGACTATATAAGCCATGGCCCTAGCTTGTGCACCATTTATTCATCTTTGGGTCAAGATTAATAAAAGCCCTACTTTTGCGAAAACCGTAAAAAACGTAAAATCGTAAAAACCACTGCAGAAATATTCTCTAGACAGTGAATATCAATAGCCACCAAAAGAATGAAATTCCGACTTGCCGTTGCATAGGAACGCCAAAACGTTTGAAATAGGCGGGGCCACTTTTACTGAAATGGCTATAACTTTTGAATGGAATGAGATATATTCACCAATCTTGGTACACATGCGTATGGGCTCAATCTTTGGTCAAATAAAAAAAAACACAAGTGCCTATGAGGACCTTCACATATCTCAAAAAACATGGCCACCATTGACAAAAGAATTTTAACAACCTACTAGGCAAGGTTAACAGAGGCTGATCGGAACAAAACTCAGTGGGCACGTTCGACCCATGGCCCTAAAAGTCTGTAAGAATTTTGAAAGAGAAAGAGAATTTATTGTTTCAATGATTTATTGATGTATTCATTTCACAAACTGCCATAATATGGCACTTACAGCATATGCAGTATACTACAAAGTATACAGAAATTAGGTAGAATTACCATGCTTTCACTGCTAATATATAATTCCAAAACTTGTCATTATAAAACAATTATTTAACGTCTGTGTATTAATATTTGAGAATGAAAATGAAAATGTTATTAATATAACAGCATCTTTTTTCTTTTCTTTCCTGGTTTCCTTTAAAAACTAGCAAACCACTTCAAGCAGATAAAGCTTTTTAGCTTTTAAAGCTAAACATTTAGTACCAAGTCAAACTTGGTAGCATGTACAACTTCATTATATACATTTAATCCCCATTCTTAAACAATGTATAAAATAACATAATCCCAAAAGAAGAAATATATTAAGGGTAATGATCACAAGCATAGGAGGAAAAAGTGTTAGATTGTTAGATTTTATATATATTGATAGCTTGAAAGTTTGTGAACCTTTTAGAATTTTCTATATTTTGGCATAAATATGACCAAAAAGTTAATCAGATTTTCACACAACTTTTGAAAATTGACAAAGAGGACCCAATTAAACAAATCAGATGAAAAATATACTTAATATATACTGTCATTTATTTATTATGAAATTTCTTCCAGTGTTAAATATTTGTGAATTGCAAAAGTATGTGAATCTCTAGGATTACCAGTTCATTTTAAGGTAAAATTCGAGGCTATCTGTTCAGAAGTGTTTTCAGTTAATATGATGACAATTAGGTGTAACTGAATTATGACACAAACAAAGGAGATCTCTGAGGGCCACAGATTAAGAGTTGTTGGTGCTCATCAGGCTGGAAAAGGTTACAAAACCATCTCTAAAAAGTTTGGACTTCACAAATCCACTGTCAGACAGATTGTGTACAAATAAAGGAAATTCTACACCACAGTCACCCTACCCAGAAGTCAACCAACAAAGATCATTCCAAAGCAAGATAATAGTGTCTGAGGTTGCAAAGAACCCTCTGGGTAACTTCTAAGCAACTAAAGGCCTTTCTCACATTGGTTAATGTTGAAGCTTATGAGTCCATTATCAGGAAAACAATGAACAACCACAGTGTGCATGGCAGGGTCGCAAGGAGGAAGCCACAACTCTCCAAAAAACACTGCTGCCTGATTGCAGTTTGATAAAGATCATGTAGATAAGTCAGAGGCTATTGGAGAAATGTTTTGTGGACAGATGAGACCAAAATATAATGTTTGGTTTAAATAAAAGCTGTTATGTTTGGAGAAAGAAAAATACTGCATTCCAGCATAAGAAGAACCTTATCCCATCTGTGAAACATGGTGGTGGTAGCATCATGGTTTGGGCCTGTTTTGCTGCATCTGGGCCATCATTGATGGAACAATAAATTCTGAATTATACCAGCAAATTCTAAAGGAAAATGTCAGGACATCTGTCCATTAACTAAAATCTAAAGAAAAAAGTGGGTGATGCAGCAAGATATCGGCCGCAAGCACAAGTCATTCTACTAAAAAATGGTTAAACAAGAACAAAGGTAATGAGTCAGAGTCAAAGTCCAGACCTTAATCCAAATAAATTGTTGTGGAAGGACCTGAAGTAAGCAGTTCATAGGAGGAAACCCACCAACATCACAGGGTTCAAGTGTTTCTGTACTAAAGAATGGGCTAAAATTCCTTATGCAGGACTAATCAGCAGTTAGTTGATTAATGTTAGCTGGAGTTATTGCTTCAAAAAGGGGTCGTAACAGATACTGAAAGCAAAGATTCACAAAATTTTACACCTCGCAAATATTTAACACTGGATCATTTTTCTCAATAACTAAATGACAAAGACTAAATGACTTTCAAGCAGCACTGTATATATATATATATATATATATATATATATATATAAGCTGTAAAAACATGAACTGAAGAGTGAAACGTCCCTTGTTCCATGTGAATTGTACTGCATGCTTTTTCCTCAGTCACTCAGTTGTTGTAACAGGTTCTCAAGCTCTTTAATGTCTTCAACAACATCTAGAGAAGATACATCAAAGAATTGCAATACACTGTATATTATGTTAATATAGCAGCTGCACATAATGAATTTCAAATGGAATGTCTAATTAGTGTTTATTTAGATTTAGTTACTTTGAACAAGACAAGGTTCTCTCTTACCCAGTTTGATTTTGCCAGTTTTTAACAGCAAGAGTATTGATCTCTGTAGTCCAGACTCCAGAGTATCTTTTATATGTTGCTGTTCAAAGAACACATACACTCAAATTTGTTGAAGTTAAACAATATTTTATATTTCAAAATGCAAAGTTTATTCAGATATTTAGACCAATTTTATTCATCATCATAATGAATTTCATGATCATAGTCGTGGAGAAGTTTAAACATTAAATAAATGAAAAGCTCCAGACAAAAGAATACTCACTACTGTAAATGTAAAAATCATCATATGTAAAGTATTCTGAAACAAATACCTCCAAATCTCTGAACTTCCTAAGCGCTTCTGCTTTTGCCTGTATGAACATGTCATGTTTTAAATTATCAATTGCTTCTGTTAGGGTATTCTGCATTTTCTTCATGGATCCAGTTCCAGAGAACTTCGCAGCTTCTAAAATTAGCAACATTTTGTATTTATTCATTATATAACCTTTCATTTATATAACTCATTTGATTCATATTTATTATGCAACATAATCATGTAAAAAAATAATTTAAAAAATGTGTAGGTTTTAAAAATTATTTACTGTCTTTTTTGACAGGAGGTCTCTCTAAAGCCTGCTACAGACTCTGAAATTTTATAAGATCATGAGATCACACTGTGTGTCATGGATCTAATAAACTTTGGTACGACATGTATTTAGATTGTACGACGATGGCAAGTTAGTAAATGTCATTACTCTTTTTGGCCTCTGTGGCATTTAACTTTTAGTGTCACATCATGTTGAACAGTACATCATTATGATGTATTTTCATTGGCTACTCAATAGGTGTAGATTGTAGGATCATGCAAAATTTCTGACACTGACAGAAAATAATCACAGGCTAGGCTGTCTTTGACCGCAAGACAGTGACAATGGCTTTCTTTATATTTCTCTCACTGTATGACATAGGACCACTGTTTAGGAGCCATGACCATGATTGTTACACGATTGTCGTCTTTCATCTGGGCCAGCCCAAAATCACACAGTGTGAATATTTACAATATATATAGTAACATAAAGGAAACATAGCACACACTTAACCAAGGACGAAACAAAAACATAGAGTATATATGCAAGGGAAACTAAACAGGACACAATTGTGACTATTTTAGAAACAAAGGAGAACTTTGTTGAGTAACTACAGAAACTAATGAGGGAGGTACTAAACTGAAAACAAGTTAAACAGGGAACATAAGATACTACAGCAGAGCACAAGGAAAAGGCAAAAACAAGGCATAAACCTGATAACAACGTACCATTCATTAAAAATAGGTGACTACATTAGTTAATATGAACTAGCAATGAACAATTAGCATTTATTATTTTTATTTAATGTTAATGTCAACATTTGCTAATACATTTTTATAATCATAAGTTGTATCTGTTAATATTAGTTAATGCACAGTGAACTAACATGAAGGAACAATGAACAATTATATTTTTGTTAACTAATATTAACAAAGATTAATAAATGCTTTAAAATATATTTTCATTGTTAATTCATGTTAACAAATGTATTAACTGATGTTAACGAACATTAATGAAAAAAGATATTACTTAGATCAAACAAAATTGGTCTGATAGTCTATAAATTGTAAGTAATCACTTACTTTGATAATAGGGAACCATTGCATCCTTAATTGTTGTTGTGATAGATAAGGAGATTTTCTTCTTTCTTTCAATAACTTCTCTTTTGAGCCTCATCTTGAGTTTGATTTCCTTTTCAGAGAATTGAAGTAATAAACAATGTAACAACAGCATTTAAATTGAAATTTTGACATGCATTGTGTTAGAGGTTTTGAATTTAACAGCTACTTAATGTCACTATGTAAACAGGTCATTTTAAACTGTGCAGCAGTTTATATTTAAAAATATATACAAATATTTGTGGGGCCAAGCACACCAATTACAAATATGTTAAAAGGAGATAACCTACAATTACCAATGACCTTACAGAGTGTAGCTCGAACTGTAGGGATTAGTGATTGGTCTTGCTTTATTGTGCTATGGTACTGTAGCATGGGGTTTGGGGTTTGTTTTTTTGTTCATGTCTTTTATTTTGGAGTTTAGTCATGGTCCCTGTTTAGTCATGTGATTTCCTTGCCCTCATATATTCCTGCTATTAGGTGTGTTCTGACTCAGCCGGCTGCTCTCGAATTGCTATCGTGGTACTTTGATGCCACACATGACAGTCGCAAGGCGTCGGCGCTACCTCAAGTCGGACAAAATTTCTAACCGGCATACACTGCTTCAAGTCAGAATTGAATTGAGCTGTGCAGCACTGCGTTAAGTCGGACACACCTAATAGCAGGAATATATGAGGGCAAGGAAATCACATGACTAAACAGGGACCATGACTAAACTCCAAAATAAAAGACATGAACAAAAAAACAAAATCCATACCCCATGTTACAGTACCATAGCACAATAAAGCAAGACCAATCACTAATCCCTACAGTCCCTGACTCAGCCAGCGGAGTTTCTTCAGAGCGGCTGCAGGAGTTCTGATGATGACACAACTGTTTCACGATTGGCCAGATTCACCGCATGACAACGATCATGTGTGTTTCGGGTTTATTCTAACATCCTCAAGTCTGAAAATGCTGACAAATCTGTTTTTAGAACAGTAAAAGTGTTTTTACTGTAGTCACAATGTTGTATTGAGTCAGATCTATCATAAAACACTGCTAAAAGCATATATAACCCCACTTTATTACTATTTAAACAGAATATGTCTATGTTAAACATTATTCTTGTTCAGATGGCATTGTATTAAGCAGCATATGAAAAGTGTTTCTGTTGCTTATGAAAACGCATTTGAAACGTCTGTGTATTTGACAAATATTGCATTTAATTCACTTCATCTGTGATAGAGTAAGCAAACACCGCGAGAGTGTCTCTAACGAGAGCAGAAAGTGTCCGACTTTACAGCTCCGTTTTCAACTCCGCCTCCGACTGCTCTCGGCTACTCTCGTTGACCGCCGTCTGTAGCCGTAGTTCATGTCAAACACACCTAGAGGTTCCTTAGTTCATGTGTCATGTTTTCATTGGTTCAATGTTTTGTCATGTGGTTCTCAGTTCTGTTGATCCTTATTGTTTACTATAAGTAGCCCTCATGTAGCCATAGTCTCTTGTTATATATTAAATATTTGTAACCCTGCTGTTGGTGAGTGATTAAGTCTGTTTCAAGCCATGTCTGTTTCAAGTCAAGTCTTTGTTTATGGTTTGGATTGTGGATTTCACCAAGGATATTGGTTCAATAAACTGCACTTGGGTTCTACAACTCGAAATTACAGGCACATATTGAGGAGCGAATTGTTGGATACCATTCAAAAGCACAAATCAATATGTAGATGGGCATAAGCAATAGCAAACTCATATTTGAAATGAACAAATGTTTATTTTTCAGCTTTTTTGTCTGCTATAGACATTTGTTATTTGATTCAAAATGTTCATGCAACATTTTCATGTATGCAGATGTTTTATAAATTGTTCATAGGGAATGTTTGATATCCCCAGGTTTCTTGTTTTCCCACTAAGATCTGGTAATACTGCTCACCTCTCTTTTGATGAAGTTGTCAATGTGATAAATCATGGAAGCTCTGGAGGGCTCAGTGTCACTTTGGATAATACTGAATTTTTCAATCTGTTCTTGCACTGATTTCCCTGTTTTACAATCAACTCTAAACCAACAGAAAACAAAAGAAAAATGTGCAATGCATATTGAATTGCTTTTCACCTTTTTAACTTATATTAATATATAATTATACTATATATTTAAAGTTTTCAACTATTTAGCAAAACCAAGTAAAATAAGTTTCAAGTTTGTATTTTAAATATATCTTTCACCTACTGACACTCATGTTCTGATGAATAAACTGTTGACCTTTACAGTAGTCAACATCTGAAGTGGATCAAAAAAGTTCATGAAAGTTGTCCTAAGACAAGAATTGGTATTGTTTTAGTTTTAGGACAACTTTAATGAAAAATTTTGATCCACTTCAAATGTTGACTACTGTATATTACTTCCATTACATCTTTTAGCTAAATAAGGCGATAAAACAGAACTTACGGAAAAATTGAATCAAACTCCTCCTCAATGTTTTTGTGCATGTGTTGGGCCAATTCCATGTTTAGATCCAAGTCTTTACTCCATGCATTTGACCAGTGGTAGCCATCATTTTTACACAAAGCCTTCAGGATTTTATGGAATCCTCCTTTGCCGTGAGGTAAATTCTAAACAATCATGCATAAAATATTACTGCAGTTAATTATAATAATATTAATAATAATGTAAATATAATAAAAAAAGAAAATCACATGTTTGCACTACATTTAAATTAATCAAAAGCACACTTACAGGTGATATAATGGAACATGCACTGGTACTACATAATCTCTCTGACTCTTCCACTCCATCTGAGAGACACTTTTCCAGAACACAACAAAGCATGTCAAACTGCCAACCTAACTTCTCCAGTGCCTTAAATAGGTTCAGCTCAAATTTTTCGTGTACCCCTGTCTGAACCTAAAGAACACCGAAACAACAGATTAATATAAATCAATAGATGTCAATGGATATTAAATGGATATATCATTGTCAGCTTTTTGAAAACATAAATAACTTGTACCACATTGCCTGTCTCCGACTGCACACTTTTGATCAAAGACAAAATTCCCTTTGCTTCATTGACATAATCTCTGGCCAGGTCTTTGTTGATACTGCTGTTAAGATTCTTCAGGACATCCTGTAACTTTGGGATTTCTACAGGTTGTTCAAATTAATTTTAATTAAGAAATATTCTGAATAATTTATATGAATATTTCCTTCTAGCTTTTAATAGTTAATTTAAAAAGTAAAAGTTATTTTCCCAGAGGGGATACTTTACCTGTGTCACTGTGTTTCATGCATAATGTTTTGTCAAAATATGCCCTTGTGCTTACAGTAAAAATGTTCAGAGTCATTTTTTTCTATAATAAGAAGAACAACACATGAGTCTATATATAGTAAAAGAAGCAATGTCTAAATGTATATATGGTGCATATAATAACATACCTTCAATTTAGAATTTTCAAAGCTTTCTCTCACTGTCTCTTTGGAAGAGATGTTCCTCTTACGTATACATGCTATTTTCTGATCCTGAAAAATGAGTAGCAGTACAATTATAGTAAGGTTCCATTTGTTAGCATTTATTATTCTTAATGATAATTTCAACATTTACTAATAAAACTATCCTTTCCCAATTTTTTTTCTTTGGAAAAAAACTCCCCAGATCTAAGTCACATGTATGTAATTGGTAAATACATTTTAGATACATTTTTGTCATTTTTCAAACCTTGTCTGGTTTTTCCTCTTCACTTGGCCATTCATTTCTAAAGAAAGAAAGAAAGAAAGAAAGAAAGAAAGAAAGAAAGAAAGAAAGAATGTTATAATTTTAATTAAGCGTATAGTGTTAGTTCTGGCAGGTCATGTGAGTCAAGCTTGCATCAGCTGACTTTTAGCTGATCACATCTACTTACAGGAATACAACACCTATCACGGCATTCCTATAAAAGCTCTATTCAGTATTATTCAGCAGCTTTTTTGCTTGCTCAGGAGCAAAACACCCTCCTCCATCCCCAACTCCTCCTTTTGCCACAGTCAGGACTTCTGATATTCCTCATTAAATCCGACTCCTTTTATCTGAATAATGTGTAACACTTAAATATCATTAGGTACATTAATGATATCTGCTTTTTTCTGTTCTGTGTACCCTGGGGGTTATTACTGCTGCTCTCCCTGCTCATTTATTACAGGCTAGGGTTAGGCTATTGGCAGGGAGTTTTTGCCCAGAACAGAACTATATTGCCAAACCAAACTGTATGCTAAGTGTCTGTCATTTTGACGATAGTGGTCCTGACATTACTATTTTTTCCTTTTTTTTTTTTAATTTTATTTTTTATTGTGTTTTTGTACATTTAAATGCACTTTAATGGTTGTTCAAGATACAAGGTTTATAAAGAGCGTTTACTTCTTACCTAATGTATTCTTCTGGATCTATATCATCAGTCTTGGTAAAGATGAAGTTAATGCTTTTGCACTCTCCTGCTTGTGTCATGTAGTAAACACAGTGTTTTAATATTTCCCAGGGGTCTTCATCAGTAGTGCCTCGGTTGATGGCACTTATGATCCACACTATAGAGCACTCTGCTAGTTTCTGTCGAATTAAAAAAAGAACACAATGTATTTCAAAATCTGTTTTACTTGATTCAGTCCACTTATTATTAAAATGTGCTATTAACGAAAAAAAAAAAAAAATGCTTATATTTACTGATTTCCATAGGCTGTCTCTAGTCTTGTTGCAGTCTCCAGTCCCCGGAATATCAACAAAGACAATGTGCTCTAGGAGTGGGTTTGGAACCTTGATCGTTACACTCTTCACAATGGGCCAGTACCAGTTACCAGGATTTGATCTACTATGCTGTATGAATTGTGAAATCTCCCTGGCAAAGTTGGAGCTCTGTTAAACAATCAAACGATGCTGAATAATGGAACAGACATTTAACTTTGTAAACTTAAAATGTCAAATTCAGATTTATTTTATTTGAATGATTTTAAATATTTTATATGAAATCAATTTTGCTTTCTAAAACTTACATTCATATTTGAAATTGTTTTCTTTTTCATAAGCAAAAGTTTTTCAATTTCAGCAGATTTAGCATCTTTTTTGAGCTCATCCAGTGTTTTTTTAAATTTATTAGCACCATACAGTGCAGTGATCTTTTCTATTGCAATTTTAGTCAAGTCATCATTTCTTTCCTCAGTTTTATCAGACAAATCTAATAAAAGATATTTAAGTTGACTGTCCCACTCCTGCAGAGATACAAGATACAAACAGCAATACATTTCACAATGTAGAATTATTACCTTCACCTCACAAGTTATTTTAATAGTCTTACTAAAATAATCACAATATGATGAAACTGAAAGTGAAACCTCTTTAGTAATGAATTCAATCTCTGCTGTGTAGTCAGAGTCACTCAGATTTCCTTCCACTTGTGTAGTAATGGCTGTACATGCACCAGAAGAACCAGATGGAAGTAGATATCTTTCTCCAAGGACTGCATTTAGAAGGGAGCTCTTACCTTCTCCAGATCTTCCAAAAATTCCTATGGTTACCTTCTTCCTGTTTGTATTGCATTTGTACATCATATCCATATTTAAAATCTGGTCTCTGTACATAATGATATAAAGAAGTATCTGAAGACTGTTTCACAAAAAATAATTTCAAACTAACACTTTGATCAACACATAGAAACAATGTTCAAAATTGATTAACACTTACATGATATAGGTTTTTAAGTCAGTTGAGTCTTGGATTGAAATATTTCTTTTTATTTTTTTAATCATGTCCTTTGTCTGCTTAATGATCAAATCTGTGTAGGAAAGTGAAGAGAATTCACAGTGAAAATGTTTTGAGGACTCAAAGAAACTGCATTATATAGTAGTGCATTGTCAGTGGTATAATGGTATAGAACTGTCCACTTGGACACAGATGCCTCTGTTCTGCATGCAGAGATTGTGGTTCTCCTGGTGAAAGATGCAATCGAGCCGGTCCCTCAAACCGAGATTAAATCAGGGTTTTACAGTCCCTATTTCATGGTACCCAAGGGTTACGACGTATGCTGGATCTCTGTGCCTTGAATTGGTCCTTACACAGGCTACCGTTCAAGATGCTGACAGTGAAGAGCATTCTCTCCTGTGTTCACTACCAGGACTGGTTTGCAGCCATCGACCTGAAGGACACCTTTGGAGTCAGATGCGGCTCAAATCACTGCCCGCTGTCCATATTCCGGGGGAGCTGAATCGTGCAACTGATGCACTTTCACGACAGCACACTCTCCCCTGGAATGGCAACTCCACCCACAGGTAGTCCAGCTCATCTGGAGTCCATTCGGCGAAGCTCAGATAGATCTGTTTGCTTCCCTGGAATCCTCCCCTTGCACTGGCACTCAGCTGGCCCCGGGGTCTTCTCAAGTATGCCTTTCCCCCTGTGAGCCTCCTTGCACAGACTCTGTGCAAGATCAGGGAGGACGAGGAGCAGGTTCTGCTGGTTGCGCCTTATTGGCCCACCCGAACCTGGTTTGCTGACCTCATGCTCCTCGTGACAGCCCCTCCCTGGAAGATTCCCGTGAGGAAGAACCCCTCTTGGGATCTCTCTGTGGTCCTTCTAGGTCTGCAGAGAGCTCCCTTTGAACCGCTTGCATCAGTTGATCGCTTTGCATCAGCTCCTGATCGCGCTCACTTCCATCAAGAGGGTGGGGGACCTGCATGCATTCTCAGCCAAAGAAATGTGCCTTGAATTTGGTCCGGGTGATTCTCACGTGACCTTGAGACCCCGGCCTGGTTATGTGACCAAGGTTCCCACCACTCCCTTCAGGGATCTGGTGGTGAACCTGCAAGCTCTGCCCCCTTGGCGTTGCTGTGTCCCGTTCGTGCACTAACAAGCTTCAGATGCTCCGAACAGCTCTTTGTTTGCTTTGGAGGTCAGCAGAAGGGGAATGATGTCTCCAAGCAGAGGTTGGCTCATTGGGTGGTAGATGCCATCACCTTGGCGTACCAATGCCAGGGTGAGCTGTGCCCCTAGGAGTTTGAGCCCACTCCACTCAGAGTGTTGCCTCCTTCTGGGCGTTGGTGCGTGGCGCCTCTCTAGCAGACATCTGTAGAGCTGCGGGCTGGGTGACACTGAACACCTTCGCAAGATTTTACAGTCTTCGCGTAGAGCCAGTTTCTTCCCGTGTGTTAAGGTATCATCAGGTAATTTGCGGAAGGACGGCTCAGTGTTGGCTTGTTGAACAATTCCTTATGGATCTGTGTGCCTTTTTCCCAGTTGTTCCCCTTGGTGAACTCTGGGTCCTACTTGGCCCCACAGTCTTGCCCCCTTGCTATCTCTTTCCAGTTATATTTTCTTTCCACATGACTCATCCGCCCCCCCAACGGTTGCTTCAGATAACTGGCATCCCTGGTGGGCCCACTATCTGGCTTACAAGGCGTTGGGAAGGTTATGTGCAAGCTTCATTTGTCCTGACATGCTCGCCTGTCAACATTTGTACCTCAACCACGTAACGCAGTTCAGGATTGTGGCATTTTCCAGAGGAGACCCCAAATACGTCAGTTATGACGTAACGTCATAGAGTACGACTGAAGGGGAACGTCTCGGTTACATCTGTAACCATTGTTCCCTGAAGGAGGGAGCAGAGACGTTACGTCATAACTAATAATAATTCCACTCGCCAATTTTCATTGGCCTTTTTCAGTTAACTCAGAGGTGATTGGGCTCCCAAATAAGTCAGTTATGATGTAACCTCTCCTGTTCTCTCCTTCAGGGAACGAGTGTTACAGATGTAACCGAGACGATGCTGCACATTGGTGGTGGACGAGGAGATAATGCCCTCACAATGTAGAGCGCTTTGTGTGCTTAGAAAACCAGAAACGCACTACATAAAAATAATGAATTAGTAGTAGTAGTAGTAGTAGTAGTAGTAGTAGTAGTAGTACAATACTGCCTTTTTCCTCCAATTTTTACTCCAAGATAAGTTGACCACTCCTATTGTTAAATGAATACCTAATAGTTTTTAGATCTTAATAAAAAATATTGCTTCAGGCATTGATGAATATATAATGACATATATAACAAGTGCTAAATGATGTCATAGTTCAAAAGTGATATACATGAATGTGCAAATACAACATGGCTTTCTTGATTCTCTCCTGCATGTCATGCATATCAATAACATTGACAATAACATTATAAAAGAGAAGATATGGTCCACACTAACATCCATTGCTATGCTGTTTTGTTGTTGTTATCAGTGGTGCTATTTTAGTGGGGGGAAAAAAGAAATAAAAATACTTGCCTGTTCTAGGTTCCTGTGAACTTTTAGTAGGTCGCTTTGCACTTGAGCTGGATGGTTCATTACTACGCTTTCTTTTAGAACCTGTCAGAGAATTTATAACAATATTTTTTATTAGAATTTAATATATATTTTTTTAATAGAAAGAGAAAGTATTTCCTAAAAAATATATATATATATATATATATATATATATATATATATATATATATATATATATATATATATATATATATATATATAAACAATACACTGCCCTCCAAAACTTTGTAAACACCCCTGGCAAAGTGTGGTTTTGGACGATATCAGCATAAATTCTTATCATCATTTTTTGGTGCAAATAGATTAAAAGTAACTTGACATTATCATTGAAGACCAGCAATAACTATTTTCATTTTGATTACATAATAATGGCAATATATACATGTCAAAGTCAGACATGCCCCTTTGCCAGCTGTGATGCCTGGTTACTGGTTTAAACTTGGCCCAGGTTTTTAAAAGATTTTTGGGTCAGCACACCCTAATAGCTTCAACAATTGATTGCAATTAAGTTACAATGAACCAATTATAACACAATTTAGGTCAGATAGTTTACAGTTAGCTCTTGCCAATCAAATGACTTGTTTGGCCCATTTTATAGAAAGTTTCCATGTGTTTCTTGTCAACATGGCCATGTGCAAACAGCTTTCTCTGGAAACACATCAGTCTGTAATAGTTCTAAGGAATAAAGGCTATTCTATGCAAGATATAGCCAAAAAGTTGAAAAATTCACTGAAACGTGTCCACTATTGCTTGGAAATAAAAATACTTGCCTGTTCTAGGTTCCTGTGAACTTTTAGTAGGTCGCTTTGCACTTGAGCCAGATGGTTCATTACTACACTTTCTTTTAGAACCTATCAGAGAATTTATAACAATATTTGTTTATTTATTTATTTATTTATTTTTATATAGAAATAGAAAGTA
Organism: Labeo rohita; assembly: GCF_022985175.1. NCBI lineage: Eukaryota > Metazoa > Chordata > Actinopteri > Cypriniformes > Cyprinidae > Labeo > Labeo rohita. The sequence goes on along the minus strand of NW_026127211.1, from coordinate 10,748 downwards.
TTTCCTACCGTGGCTAGTCATTGTAGAGTAAATTATTGTGGGGTGAATGATGCCTAGAAAAAAGACAATAAAAAATTATATATATATATATATAAACAACACATACATTATCATATGACTGAGACTGTGCTTTATGTCAGAGTGGGGCACAGTTTATATTTAATTCTGATGTGAACTATTGTCACACCCCTGGACTGTTTGTGTTGGTTTCTCCCTCATGTGCCCATATTTGGTTTTTCCTGTTCCTGCCCTCATTGTGTCATGATTAGTTAACCTTCTATCAACTGTGTCTTAATTCATTGTTATCACCTGTGTCTTAATTCATTGTTATTACCTGTCTTTATAAGTTACATTCAGTTCAGTGTTTGTCATCCAGTAACGTCTATGTGAATGTGTTGTTACCTTCCTGTTGTGACTTACCCCTCTGTGGACTATAATAAAGACCTTTGAACTTATCATTTTTGTGTCCGTCAACATGTGTTGTAACAACTATAGTCTTTAATCTTGATTGCTTTGATAATTAAGTAATTTATCAAATGTTTAGTCTCAAAATGGTAGCAGCAAACATATTGTAATTGTAATAAATCTGAAAACAATTAGTATTGTGTCTGTGTTTGTATTAGTGCCATGTCTTTAATTATGAAATGCATTATGCTGCATTCACGCCATGTTGTAATTACCGTAACTCAGAGATGACAGCACATGACATTTTACTCAGAGCTTTCCATGTTGTCAAATTCTGAGGCGATGATAGTGTTGCCATAGAAAAGCATAATTCAGAGTCTGTGGATGTGAACAGCTCCGAGTAGAACATCACATGTTGTCACATGTTGAAATTACGGTAATTACGATATGGCGTGAAGTACTTATTGGTCCCTTTGTCTGATGTGTCCCACCCTGACTGGTTTAGACTGGTTCAAACTAGTTTCAAGCACATGTTTTTGCACCTTTGAAGGGCACTGCAGGAAGCAGTGTTGTAATTACCGTAACTCAAAGATGATAGCACATGACATTTTACTCAGAGCTTTCCATGTTGTCAGATTCACATGGTACAACTGTCACTGGTCCAAGTCGTAACTCTCAGAACATTCCAAATTTACAAGTTGTAATTACGAGTTCAGGCGCATGTGAGGGCTTTGGAGCTGATAGTGTTGCCATAGAAACACATAATTAATCTTGGGTACAATGTAACGTTTCTCATCTCAGAATAATGACATGGCATGAATGCAGCATAAGTCTTGTTTGCTGTCATGTAGAGGTGCGTTCACGCCATATCGTAATTCCTGTATTTACGAGATTCCAAATTGTAAAAAGTGTTCACGTCCTCGTAGAACTCATAATTACAACTTGTGAACTGGGAGTCTTCTGAGAGCTACGACTTGTACCACATGACCGCTGTACCACCTGACCAACACAGGTTCTGTTTAGGCGATGATAGTGTTGCCATAGAAAAGCATAATTCCGAGTCTGTGGATGTGAACAGCTCTGAGTAGAACATCACATGTTGTCACATGTTGAAATTACTGTAATTACGATATATTGCGTGAACGGAGTATTTTTCCTTGTGTCATGTACTTATAGGTCCCTTTGTCTGATGTGTCCCACCCTGACTGGTTTAGACTGGTTCAAACTAGTTTCAAGCACATGTTTTTGCAAGTTTGAAGGGCACTGCAGGAAGCGGTGCCACACAAAAAAATAAATTACAAGATAACGAGAAAAAGATGTTGTTTTTTCATTGCTCTATTTAGGGTATTTAAACCTCTGGAGTTCACACCTCAAGGTCTCTTCTCAGTGAGTGGGGAATAGCGACGCAATACTTCTAATTGAATTCGCCCTTAGTCCATTTATAATCTAGTGTTTCACATGGTCATTTGTTGGTTATTGTTAGAGTTAGGGTTAGTTTGCATGCTGTGTTTGGTTTCATGTTTCAGGGTTCATGTTTATTGACTGTTTATCATAATTTCATCTGATGTACTACATCCTGCACATTTTAACTTAAACACACAATCTGTACTTAGATCCTTTTTCCAATCTGATCTGTCATCTTTGATGGCAAAACATTACAGTTACACTAAAATTTGGGTAGGAAAAATCAGTAGCAAAAAGAAAATGTATTGCTATGTTACCAATTAAAAAGATATAAAAATGCAAAAGGGCATGCCATACAAGGACATGAATAAATATAATAAATACAACAGTTAACCATACAGTACAATTAAACAAAAATAATAAGTACTTACCCTGCAATGAAATCACAGGTTTTCACGTTCAGTATCTGTATGAATGCTGCTGGCAAGATTTTATGAAACACATGAGGGTGGAGTTTGAGGAGTGGCACTGGACTCAACGTGGTTGGGATCCACTGCCTCAGAGTATTAGTAGACTTAGTTTAAGGTTAGGCTAGGTAGCAGGTTCACGTACTTGCAAAGTTACTTATAATTAGTTTGTCTTTTGGGGAACCATCAAAATGGAGTGTTAGCATATATTTAGCATACCACTAATAATAATTACTGCTAGCTGACATGCAGTACCATCAAAATAATCAAACTGGTATCAAAATCATAATCAAAAATGTGTCATATTACACATTCATCTGCTCTGATACCTGATCTAATGGCTCTTTGAGAAATATTATTAGGGGCCAAGCACTGCAGGTGCACCTATTATATCCGTTGGCATTCTTCTTCTTCTTTTTCTTCCACTCTTGAGTCTATGGCAGCCCATAGAACCTGGCAGTGGTCACATGGTACAACTGTCACTGGTCCAAGTCGTAACTCTCAGAACATTCCAAATTTACAAGTTGTAATTACGAGTTCAGGCACATGTGAGGGCTTTGGAGCTGATAGTGTTGCCATAGAAACACATAATTAATCTTGGGTACAATGTAACGTTTCTCATCTCAGAATAACGACATGGCATGAATGCAGCATAAGTCTTGTTTGCTGTCATGTAGAGGTGCGTTCACGCCATATCGGAATTCCTGTATTTACGAGATTCCAAGTTGTAAAAAGTGTTCATGTCCTCGTAGAACTCATAATTACAACTTGTGAACTGGGAGTCTTCTGAGAGCTACGACTTGTACCACATGACCGCTGTACCACCTGACCAACACAGGTTCTGTTTAGGCGATGATAGTGTTGCCATAGAAAAGCATAATTCCGAGTCTGTGGATGTGAACAGCTCTGAGTAGAACATCACATGTTGTCACATGTTGAAATTACTGTAATTACGATATGGCGTGAAGGCAGCATATTTCCTTGTGTCATGTACTTATAGGTCCCTTTGTCTGATGTGTCCCACCCTGACTGGTTTAGACTGGTTCAAACTAGTTTCAAGCACATGTTTTTGCAAGTTTGAAGGGCACTGCAGGAAGTGGTGCCACACAAAAAATAAATTACAACGAGAATTATAACGAGAAAAAGATGTTGTTTTTTATTGCTCTATTTAGTGTATTTAAACCTCCGGAGTTCACACCTCAAGGTCTCTTCTCAGTGAGTGGGGAATAGCGATGCAATACTTTCAATTGAATTCGCCCTTAGTCCATTTATAATCTAGTGTTTCACATGGTCATTTGTTGGTTATTGTTAGAGTTAGGGTTAGTTTGCATGCTGTGTTTGGTTTCATGTTTCAGGGTTCATGTTTATTGACTGTTTATCATAATTTCATCTGATGTACTACGTCCTGCACATTTGGAGTTAAACACACAATCTGTACTTAGATCCTTTTTCCACTCTGATCTGTCATCTTTGATGGCAAAACATTACAGTTACACTAAAATTTGGGTAGGAAAAATCAGTAGCAAAAAGAAAATGTATTGCTATGTTACCAATAAAAAAGATATAAAAATGCAAAAGGGCATGCCATACAAGGACATGAATAAATATAATAAATACAACAGTTAACCATACAGTACAATTAAACAAAAATAATACCACTAATAATAATTACTGCTAGCTGACATGCAGTACCATCAAAATAATCAAACGGATAATACAAATGTGTCATATTACACATTCATCTGCTCTGATACCTGATCTAATGGCTCTTTGAGAAATATTATTAGGTGCCAAGCACTGCAGGTGCACCTATTGTATCCGTTGGCATTTTTCTTCTTCTTTTTCTTCCGCTCTTGAGTCTATGGCAGCCCATCTCATTAACCAGTCTCAACATTAACCATAGCAAGTTTCAAGTCTCTAACTCAAACCACCACTTATCCAAAATTTCAATAATGTTATTCTAATAACTTTTGAACCGTAAGGCACAGAATGAAAATTATTTTTTTCCTCTGAATCCTTGGGTCATGCTGAGTCGAATAAAGTCCAAAATTTAAAAATCGTAAGGTTTAGTTTTTTTTCTATACATTTTTTTTTCATAAAACCTACTTTTTCAAACTCATCCTAGATGGTTTGTCTGATTTTCACCAAAATTGGCTCAGATCATCTTCAGAGATCTCAGATCTCTGCAAAGCTTTGACATATCGACACCAAATTTTATATGTGCTATTGTCACCACACTTTGACCAAGCCACATCAATTTGGTAACAGTGCCACCTATGGGTCAGAAGTAATACGCCATTCACTAAACATTAATAATGAAATTTACAAAAATGCTAATAACTTCTGTTTACATTAGCCTATTGGAATGAAACTGATGCCAATAGATTCCTTGGGTCAAGTCGAGAACATTGATACCCATTATGCCAAAATTGGCACCCATTATGCCGAAATTGGCCAAACTTCCTGTCCACCATTTTGATTAATGTACAAAACCTACTTTTTTGAACTCCTCCCAGACTGTTAGTCCGATCTTCACCAAATTTGACTCAGATCATCTTCAGACCATGCTGGCAAAAAGTTATGAATTTCGTGTCGATATACGAAACCGTTTTCGTTTAGCGCATCAACAAATTTGCTGGAAAGATGCCAAACTACATCTGAGGCTGTATCTCTGCAAAGCTTTGACATAATGTTGGCAAACTTTGTGTGTGTCATTGTCATTTCACACAGAACACGTCACATCAATTTGAAAACAGCACCACCTGTTGGTCAAAAGTGATAAGCCATTCAATTTTATTACGATTGGTTGTATTTATGATTTTTCAGCCATTTCAACTGATATTATCCTAAAATGGCTTAAGTTACTCACTGTTGTAGTCGGTCTGCTGCTCCTTGCCGTGCTTAACTCCTCATTCTGCCTCTTTTGTGCTTGGCCCCGCAATTGCTGCTTGCAGCTATATTTTATAGTGTTCTTTGTCTGTTTGATTGTCTCATTAATTGATCTTTACCATACATCTCATCATAGTCACCACTAGTAAGCTACCACTAAATATACTGTAAAAACTTTAATTTGCTGTAAAGTTGCTTTGCAACAATATGTATCGTGAAAAGCGCCATACAAATAAATTTGAATTGAACTGAATACTGCTCCTGAGCTGTATTCAAAATAGTGTGGATTTAGTGTCCGTTAAGGGCAAAGCACTTTGGCCTGTTTAAGACCTGGGACAGTTTTGTGCACTTACTTCCTGTCGCGCGCACACTCTTTTAAGTGGCCAAGACCGCAAGTGAGGGTATTTGGACAAAACAAATACGTCATATTTGAGTATGTTCTTATTTGTAGCTTTAGTCATGTGCCTGTTTGCTCATTGGTTGGTTTGTGTCATGTGACCTTCATTGTTTGGATTATATAGCTGTCATGAATCTGATCCTGGGGGATATTCCAGAAAGCTTGGTTAACTTACCATTTGGTAAATCATAACCTCTGGGTTGATTTACCCCAAACCCGCATACCATGAGTATGTCGGTTTCAAAACACCTGAGAAGAGTAAGTTTAATCAACCTCCTATTGGTTACCCAGAGTTAATGCACATGCACGGTGCATACATAAAGACGTTTTCAATGGATCGCCGATTTCACGAGTCAAAATGGAAAATCAAAGTGAAAAAAAAAGAGAGCGGCATACTTCACAGAGGTGGAGTTGGAGGTTTTAATGCACGCATATGCAGAATTCAAGCCAATAATAATGAAAAAAAGCAATACGGCTGCATCGGCTAAAGAAAGAGAGTTGGCTTGGCAAAAAATAACGGACAGAGTAAATGCGTGAGTGTATTAAATTGCAAATTTGATATCGCCTCCCCTTTTATTATAATGCAAAATAATTAAACACCCTTCCACATCCTTTTGACTGTTAAATCACAATGAAAGCATTTACTTTTCCTGCCATGCATTTCTTTAGGTTAAAATAACAATGTATATTGACTAGGAATATATGGTTTCTTATTTAATAAGGTGTAATCCTTCTTGAGCCAGAAGAACTTTAAGCCAAGTCAAAATGAAACATTCTGCAAAAAGGTAATATTTGATTACACAATTACTGAACTATTTATTAAACACGATTTAGTATATTCTTTCTCTCAGGTAGCTAATAGAAAGAAGGCTGAAGCCTGTCTAACTGGCGGGGGCCCACCACCACCTCCCCTCACCCCATCTGAGGAGCTAGCTCTGTCCGTTAATAAAGGGTGACCAGTGGTTACTGGCATTCCAGGGGGCACTTCATCACACACACCATGCACCACAAGTAACATGGTGAAATGTAAGTTTACCACTATGATTTGTTTTCATTATATGACTTAATAAATTACTATCTCTGTCACTTAAAGGCTTTCTAAACATGCTTAATGTTTTTATGCAGGCTTACTTTATTGAACTGCATACGATGTATAGGCTACTGTGATCTTAGTTGTATTGCTTTGACATGTTTTTTTTTTGTTTGTTTTTTTGTTTGTTTGTTTGTTTGTTTGTTTTTTTGTTTTGTTTTTTTTCCTGCATTATTAGCTTTTCTTTGATAATATTGAGAATTTTATTGGTTGTATTTTCTTATAGATACTGATAGAGGGATCGTATTATTGGAACCTACAGAAAGAACACAGTCTGTCACAGTTGTAAGTGTTTTGTTGTCAGGTACCTTTAGTTGCTTTTAGATATTTATTTTTATTTTTTTTCCTTTTTGCCAGATAATCTATACTTGCATATTTCCACTGAAGGATGAAGATGATGAAGATGACGATGAAGACACCACATCTGCTGTGACAGAAGTGGACAATGCTGGTAGATCCACTGAGGTATGATGCATACCATTATAATGTATGCCCCCTTTTTACATTAGAGTAACAAACTGTCATTGTCCTTTCACAGTACATACCTGGGGATTTGCCCACAGATGAAGGTCCTTCAACCTCAATGCACAATCTAAGCAGTGTAAGAATTTGTGTGCAGTTGTCCATATTTTAATTTTATTGTCTGACAGAATCTCATTTATTTATTTATTTATTTATTTGCCTTCCTAGTTGCCAGCAAAGGAGCTGTATAAGGTCCATCTTCAAAACCAAATAAGAAAAAGTGACATGGAGATGGACCTTATACAGCTTCAAATGGGAGAGAAAAGGCTATCCATTAAAAAAGCAACACTAGAAATTGAATTATTGGAGCATCGCCTTAAGGTGAGAACTTGTGTGAATATTAATCTGTTGCATGTTAAAAGTGTTGTGTATACTTGTAGTGTAACACATTTTATTTCATTTTACTTTCATTGTTTTTCAGGAAATAAAGAAATGAACTGCACAGCAGACCAGTGCAAACAATGTAATAAAAGTAATTTTGACGAATCCTGTCTCTCAAAAGTCTTCCATCTCTGTTGTGTGCAAAAATCTGTAGGGGTTCCTCTGGGCTATCTTCTTCAATACAAGGAGGGTGGCTCTCTCCTCTTATAGTGGCAATGTTGTGAAGCACAACAGAAGCCACTATGATGTCACATGCCCTCTCTGGACTGACCCAGAGCCCACGCAGACACTAAAACCTAGACTTGAGGATCCCTATGGTCATCTCCACCTTGGCCCGTGTTCGGCTGTGAGCCAGGTTAAAGCATGTCTGTGCTCCAGGATCACGTTCAGGGTAGGGTGTCATTAAATAGGGCAGACAAGGGTATCCTCTGTCCCCCAGCAAGTAACCATTGTACTGTCCTGTAATGATTCAAGTGTACAATACAAATATAGTAAAAAGAAAAAAAAAACATTGTATAAAGCAAAACATACCCTGCTGAAATGTCTGGCATAATGATGATTCGTGCAAAATTCTGGCATCATGCACAGATCCTGGCCATTTTACCTCAGCATTAGTAATGATGTGGGTTGCCTTACATACTACCTATAGTTAGTGGAAAAAAGTAATGAGTTTAATTATTTTAACAAGGCAAAAAATTAAGTTGTTACCTGCACACTGATACTATGAATAGATTTCCTATCATTTATTGAAGGAGCTTTAATAGGAATGTGGGTGCCATCAATGCACCCAATTACATTTGGAAACCCTGAAATAGAAAGTCATATATGGAAGTATCAAGTGTGTGTGTGTGTGTGTGTGCAGGATGAATACATATATAGATATAAATAGTATGACTACATATTAAATATGCGTCATAGATTTTACTACAAAGGACAAACCTGTCACTCTGTGGAATTCCTCTTTAATAATATGCAGAGGTTTATGGCTAGGGAACTGTACAAATGTGTGTAAGAAGTGTTTAAGTGCCAGACATACTGTGCGAACGGCTGTACACACAGTTGCCTTTCCCACATGCTCTGCATCGCCCACATTGTACAAAAAAAAATGCTCTGACGCAAAAAACCGAAGTGCTATCCACAGAATGTTTTCTGTTCTAAGCGCAGGTTTGCAATATGCGGTTTCAAGAGATGTGTTAAATAAATTAACGATTCTTTTGAAAACCGATAACGCTCTTTCAAATAATCATTAGGAAATGAAAAGACATCAATACGCGGTCTTATAACTCTCTCCCGGCGAAAAAAAACCTTGTATAATTTGTGCCTCCACATCCACAGGATCGTCATCAAAAGGGCACGCCATGCTCAGTAACCTTCTGAAACAAACTGAGCCTGGAACATAACCTGTGTGGCCCAAAGGCACTACTTGACAAAGTCAAACAAATAACTTGAAATATTGATGTCGACTACACCACCTAGGGCCTGTTACCCCAGGAACTGAAGTTAGATTTTCTCCAAAGGTCACGCCAGTTCGTTATTTGAAAAAATGGTCAGAGACGTAAGTTCCCCATAAAAGCACTTTTATTCAGTCAAATAAAATCAAGAAATACTATAATAAAAACACCCATTCCCTCACTGAAACATCCAACTCCCCACACTTATACTACTACAAGTGGTACACAAAACTTGTAATAATAGAAGAAACAAAAACAAAGAAAAAAAGAAAACAACATAAGTTGGAATACAATTGAGCCAAATGCAAATGACAACAATGAACAACAACAACAAAAAAAGTTTAATACAATGCTCAACAAACTATATATCACACCATGCAGGGCTGAGGGACAGCTGCTTCAGGGAACCCTGCCAAGACAAATCAGACCTCAAGAAGACTGAATCCCACACCCAATACTCACACCCAACCACACCAGTGAGACACTGCACTCAGGTGACGGGGCACTCCCACTACCATGGCACCAGGAAACCCAAGTGGTCCTCAGCTCCTGCATAGAAACATAAGGCAGTTAAACAAAAACAAAATAAGAAAAAAAAAAAAAAAACAATACAAGTAATTCCAAACCAATTAACAACAAATATTTCTAATAGAAAAAAACAAGAAAAACACAATCTGGCACAAATGGCTCCAATACACTTAGACAAAATTAACAAAAAAACAAATTATGCCAGATTAATTAGATAAACAAACAGTACAAAATTAAAATAAACCAAGATTCAACATGAGTCAGTGAAAACAAACACCTTGACAATAAAAATACAAAAGAAAACAGAAAAAAAGGCAAAGGAAAATTGATTCAACCAAACAAATTAGTAATGACACAACTAAACAAAGCAATTGTTTAGACTCACAAGCGGAGCCAACACAATTATAAGAGTAACAGACGACACTCAGACTTATCAGAAGCAGCGAAGCACAAGACAGATGAGAAACAACAGGGTGAAACAACAGCACTGCCCAGACCACTGCAGAACATTACTTCACATTAACTTCACAGTACACGGCATTCTCTGCTAGATCAAAGGGGACAACTACATGTTACGTCAAAATAAGAAATGCATTACCTCATGACGAGATGAAGAAAAATTACTCATACCCACCATGAAACAGACAATTTCCTTACGTAGTGAACACTCTGATGCACTGACATTCCCGAACGCCAGATATCACAGACTCTGCAATCATATGCCCCGTAAATACACATACGCTGTCAGACTCGCTGTAATCGACGATAAACACTCACCAGTCTGAGCAACCATCCAACCCCATCTTAGCCAGCCTTATCGACTCGAATGGTTAGCCCGCTACCTAATCTGTACTAATATAACAACACAAATAAAAATTACAATTCCTACAAAAAGAATCCAAACAAATGCCTCACGCACTTACCTCTTCCTGCAACTATCGAGCCCATTCACCAAAGCCTGAAAGGGGCGGGTATTACAATCATGCACGTCCCACTGCACGTCTGAGTCACTTAAATACCCTCTTCCGCTTCTTAATAGGTCAACCTAACACTTATAGCCAATGGGTGACCACTACACCATACCTCACACTACACCTGCTACCAAGCAGGTTATCTTCAGAGAGTAAGTTGCTATGGTTACATACATACCCAGAAATTTACCTCCGTTTTTGGAACCGAAAGTTGAGGTTATCCACTAACTTACCCTTAAACTT
>NW_026127210.1:0-27762 GCF_022985175.1 Labeo rohita | reverse complement strand
ATTGTTTCTGCCCATTTTTCGTCAAGCAAGGACGAAGTATGCATAAAAGGTATGGCCTTCTTTTAACTTGCCTTTGCTCTCGTGCTGTGCACATTGAAATGCTCAACGATATGTCAACGGATTCCTTGATAAATGCTCTGCGCTGTTTCATCGCCATAAGAGGCACTGTTCGACAACTAAGATCTGATCAGGGGAGTAATTTCGTGGGAGCAAGAAACGAACTGAAGGTTGCACGGTAACACTTTATTTTAAGGGTCCAGAATAATGCATTAGTTAAGCATTAATTAACGGTTAATTTGTTCACAGTTAAGCATTAGTTAAGCACAAACACACTAGCAATTAATGATTAATTTAACATTTTAAGGTTCCCAAATGATGTATTAGTTAAGTATGAATAAACTAGTAATTCATAATTAACTTGTTCACAATTATGCATCAGATAAGCATGAACACATACATAAATAATGATTAACTCAACGTATAGTAAGGGCATATTAGCCATTATTTACAAATTATTAAACGTTTAAAAACACATAAGTAAGCAAAAATAAATAACAAAAATAAGCTAGTAATTAATAAATAACTGAATGTACAGTAAATACATGTTAGCCATTATTTTCAACTTAATAAGCTATTATTATTTTTATATTTTTTGTAGTGATGTAAATATATTTCTGTGATTTACCATCTATTAAGTTAACCAAATAATAAACTAGTAATTATGTTTAATTACTGCTGGTTTGCAATTATAAATGGCTAAAATAGTGTAATAAAGACTATTTGATGCATCAGGTTCTACAGTTCTAATGTTAAAGTTATATCCACAATAATTATGGCACTTATTAAGTGATATTCAAGTTCATTTACCAGAATAAGCCAATAATTAAGGCTAAACTGCCATTAATACGGTACTAATAAAGCCAATTTGACCCCCTATTCTAAAGTGAAAGTTATATCCACATTAATTATGGCCAATTTGACCTCCTATTCTAAAGTGAAATTTATATCCACATTAATTATGGCACTTAAGTGATATTTAAGTTTATTGACCAGAATGAGCCAATAATTAAGGCTGAACTGCCATTAATTAATGGTGCCATAATTAATGTGCCATAATAATAAGTGCAATAAGTGATTAATTACGTGATATGATACGTGATCTCATGATAATTCGTATGTATTTTATGTAAAATGTGGTTCTACAAAACGTACATCAACTTACGTTTTTCCAGGCACTAAAACGTACAATACGTTTTTTTTAATGCAGTATTTACAGCATCTATACGTACAAATACATACGTATTGTTAGAATTTTAACGTACAATACGTACGTTTTGACAACACCATGCTGCGACTAACAATAGAACCATAAAATATACTGAACACGCATCATAATTACAAAATGAAAAGATTTTATTTCTGCGCTGTAATCCAGATCTTCAGAATCCATACGATTGCGAGGAACAGACCCAAATTCAAGCGACCTTCATCTCCATCCCGAACAGCGAATCCAGCAGCAACAGCTATAACCCGCGCTGAAGTGCATTTTCTAAATTCAAATATTGCCGCATTAGAGACTACAGGTTTTACGACAGGAAAAAACAACGCTCATTGGCTCCCGCCTGCCTTCGTCACAGATTACGACATGACGTGTTTCTGGTGTTTGAATGATGCGCGGGCGCATTCACGGAGTGGATCAAGACAATAATCTGGATATTATTTTCAGCGATTATCATTTTAAAATCTGCCCAGCACCTCAAACAAACCTACTGCATTCTGCCAGAGAGGACTGCGACTCCAAATGCATCGTCATTTGGATTACTTTTTGGTACGGCTGTTGATATTTTTGTAATAAATCAATGATTGTGATTGCACTGTCATGTTTTGTTTTCTTTATAACTGTACAGAGAGAGTTATGGTTAACATTAGGTTTAGGGGTAGTAGTGGGATTAGCGACTTTAAAAAATATTTTTATTCAAAATTCTTAATAAATGGCAATTTCCCTGCATGTTTTGGTCAGTTACGTTTTATGTTAATGAAATAAAAGATACGTAAATATTTTACGTTTTTTAACAAAAAAATACGTAGCTATCTGTACGTTTTAAACGTTGAAATACGTCTAAATTGTATGTTTTAGCATCAATACAAAGTTCAAAAATGTACGTTATGTCCCTAAACGTTAACGTTACGTATAAATACCTACGTATAAACAGTGAGACCAGGCTGAATTAATGGATTATTCTGGTAAATAAACTTGAAAATCACTTAATAAGTGCCATAATTAATGTGGATATAACTTTCACTTTAGAATAGGGAGTCAAATTGGCTTTATTAGTACTGTATTAATGGCAGTTTAGCCTTAATTATGGGCTTATTCTGGTAAATAAGCTTGAAAATCACTTAATAAGTGCCATAATTAATGTGGATATAACTTTAACAGAACTGTAAAACCTGATACATAAAATGGTCTTTATTACACTATTTTAGCCATTTATAATTGCAAACCAGCAGTAAATAAACATAATTACTAGCTTATTATTTGGTTAACTTAATAGATGGTAAATCACAGAAATATATTTAGATCACTCCATAATAATAATAATAATAATAATAATAATGGCTTATTAAGTTGTAAATAATGGCTAACATGTATTTACTGTACATTCAGTTATTTATTAATTACTAGCTTTTTTTTGTTATTTATTTTTGCTTATTTATGTGTCTTTAAATGTTTAATACTTTGTAAATAATGGCTATTATGCCCTTACTATATGTTCAGTTAATCATTATTTATGTATGTGTTCATGCTTATCTGATGTATAATTGTAAACAAGTTAATCGTGAATTACTAGTTTATTAATACTTAACTAATGCATCATTTGGAACCTTAAAATGTTAAATTAATCATTAATTACTAGTGTGTTTGTGCTGAACTAATGCTTAACTGTGAACAAATTAACCGTTAATTAATGCTTAACTATGCATTATTTTGGACCCTTAAAATAAAGTGTTACCGGTTGCACTTAAGGAAATGGATACTGAAAGAGTAACAACCTTCCTGTCAGAAAAACAATGCGAGTTTGTCATGAATGCACCTCATGCAAGTCATGTTGGTGGCGTATGGGAACGCCAAATTAGAACAGTAAGATCTGTGCTAAATGCTATTCTCGCATCTCATCCCGGAACATTGGATGATTCATGTTTAAGGGCCTTCCTGTACGAAGCAATGACTACTGTAAATAGTAGACCGCTAACTGTCGATTGTTTGAATGATCCCAAAAGTCTAAGACCAATCACTCCAAATCATTTGCTCACATTAAAATCAGCTATCACTTTGCCTCCACCAGGTAAATTTGTTAACGAAGATGTGTATGCACGGAAAAGGTGGAGACGTGTACAATTTTTAGCAGAGCAATTCTGGAGTCGTTGGCGCAAGGAATATCTTGTGAACATAGCTGCTCGACAGAAGTGGAATGTGTCGAAAAGAAATCTTGAAGTCGATGACGTTGTGATGGTCAAAGAGGAGAATTTACCAAGAAGCGAATGGAAGCTTGGAAGGATACAGGAAGTCATTTTTAGTGGTGATGGACTTGTAAGAAGAGCTAAGATACTTCTAGGTGATTCAAAACTTGATGCAAAGGGCAAGCGTGTAAATAAACCGTCCATAATTGAAAGGCCAGTACAGAAACTTGTTTTATTAATGGAGGGACATTGACGTTTTCATCGAAGTATTTCTCCTTAAAATGAAGGTCATTATGAAAAACATTTTAAAATTTCTATGAGATAATGTATATCTGTATATCTCTTTGTAAATTTTTTAGGTCATGTTAAAAAAGAAAAAGAAAAAGGTATATAACTCAAAAAAAAGGAAAAAGGGGGACAATTTTTAAAAAAGAAAAAAGGGTTGAAATAAAAAAAAAAGGGTTTATAAATATAAAAATGTTCATTGAAGGAGATCATTCGTGCTTGTGCTTTAGTGTGAAATTCGCACTCTTGATTTGGTGGGAGTGTTAATGATTTTGTTGTATGTTTCTGTTATTCATTTATTTTTTCCAAGTTTTCATAGTATTTTGATTTGGTCTTGTTTCGTATAGCATTTAATTGTATTTGTGTTATGGTATTGAGAAGTCTTTTATTTTGAAATTTGTTGGCTTGAACGGATATAGTGCGAGTACGCGCTAAACATTTCAGTACGGAACGGGACCCAGACGCACATGGTTATGGCCTCAAAGGTTTACGGTTCATAAGGAGTTCATAAGGAGCTCCTGGTTTAAATGGAGAACAAGGTATTTTGACTTCTTGTTACCTTTGTTTCTATTTTGTTTTGTTGTAGTAAAATTATTTGTTTGCTATTTGTGTGATATTATGTTTAAGTGATATGTTTATTTTGTATTTGGTTTTGATACATTTGTTTTAAGGTTTACTGATTTTGTTGTTTGTTTGGTTTTTCTTTGTACAAGCTCTTATGTTGATCCTCAATTTGGTCATTGATGGTGTACGGCATGAAGTGGCGATTTATGTGGTGGATATGTGAATAAAGTATGAGGATCATCAGTTGGAGAGTCGATTTTTATTGAACCAGGGAGCTACACTATGTGTTATTGGCTATGAGCTGATTGAGTTTACTGACATTAATTGAATGTTATTCTTCAATATTAATGTTATGTTAAGAAAATGTGAAAACACAAAGATGTGAGTATTGAAACTCTGTATATTACTGTTTTACAAGGTTAAAATTGTTCAATTGAAGTGTTAAACTTGTTAAACAGGAAATATTTGTGATTAATTGTGCTTTTGCCTTGTTTTGCAAGGTTGTTTTTTTTTCCCTTTCCGTTTCTTTTCCACTTTATTTGAGTTCCTGTACCTGAATTCATCTTTGGAATTGGATGAGGGGTTTCCTGGATTTCTTAATACGTGTGTTGTTTCTGCCATCCGCAAGGAGCACAATGTTGGCAGAAACTGGCGAGCCAGACCACTTTCCCGAACTTGGACAGTCGTTGTAAAGCATCGAAGTGGTAGGACCATTTTGTGTTTTTACACTTTCCCTGGACATTGTGGTAGAAGCCAAGATCGATTTTCCCTTTTCCTGTGCGGAGTTGCATTTCATAAGCGAACCTTGAACTGAGTTAGACTTCACGTCTTCAAGTTAATTTACCTCACGGACATTTACATTGAAGGGTCTTGAAATTGTTTTTTTTTTTTTATTTACCTGTATTCAATTTTATTCTTGCAGTTACTTATTTTGTTGTATCTTTCAGTTTCAGTGAAAGGGTTGTGGAAAGAAACAATTCAAGGGATTGATTCAAGTTATATTCTTGATACAGAGTGTAATTGTATATATGAATTCTACAGTAAAGGGAAAGAAACAAGGTCAATCAAAAGCTTATAGCTGAGCTTAACCAAGCATTTTCAGAAAAAATACAAGAGTCAGTTACGTTAAAACTAATTTTATTACAGTATTTCCTTTAAGAAAAATAACAGCCTCTTGTAAACTGTTTATGTTGTAACTTTATTTGTTTTGGTGTATACAATCAAATACAGATAAGAAGAACCTTTTACCTTTTTGTAACTACAACCTGGTGTGGTGGTCATTTCCCTTGTCTCGTTGCAACACTGGCTTACGAGCAAATGTGATCTTCTGATCTGGTCCATGTAAAGAGGGTTCATGTTTACGTAGCAGTGTGTTACCGGTTACACTGGGTACACTGCTTTCTTTTTATGATGTTTAATGTTAAGTCCCCCCATGCACCCCACCCCCCCACCCCCCCACCCCCCCCCGTTTTAGTTTTTTACATTTTTTTTTAATTTTATATTTAATGAATTATATATATATATATATATATATATATATATATATATATATATATATTTTTTTTTTTAACAATTTTTAGAGCCTACTTTTATAGGATTGTAAATTAAAAACATATGGTCAAATGGTTATCCGTTAATGTTAAAGATCCTGCAACATTTACATGATATTCTATTCCTTTAGTGCTCACACTGCGCTGTTACAACTGACCTATGGGCAGAAGAAAGAACAAACACAGACTACATAACGGTTACAGTTCATTATGTTCTTGAATGGAAATTGGTGAACCGGGTCCTGGCTACAAGGGTGTCAAAACCCATGAAAATATCAGAAGGACTGTGGAGTCCATCCTTCAGGTATCTGTCTTTTAACCCCAGTCTCTTCCTGTGTTACATACTGTATATGTGTAGTACATATGCTTAATGGCGTTATACTGTATTTATTGGCTTGTCCAAGTAATATGGTACTATTCTATTCAGTGTCTCTTATATTTCTTGTTAACTGTTCTGACTAGTTCAAGCTTTAACAATAATTTACTTGCAAAGTAATCATTATGTTCAATTTATTTGTGTTTGGATTAATTTTTTTTTATGTTTTATTTTTATTTTATTTATTTCTTTTAATCTATCCTGACATATAGGAGTTTGGCATCTTGAGCAAGGACATCGTTGTAGTGACCGACAATGGTTCAAATGTGGTCGCAGCTTTCAAGGATTACACTAGACTGTCCTGTGCAGGCCATAACATTAACCTGATTCTTAAATACACATTTGATCATTTGGACGTGGAGAACCCACAGCACCGCCCAGTCATCCACCTGTTTTGGGATGTGAAGACTCTGGTAACACACTTCAAAAGAGCAGGGTAAGATATTTTATAGTCTTGTCATGCCTATTTGGTGTAGTTTGCAGGTGTTTATACAGTTTATTGTAAATTGTAGTAAATAAAATCTGTGACACTTTACAATAAGGTTCATTAGTTAAGAACTTTAGTTAACGTGAACTAAGAATGAACAATACTTCTACAGCATTTATTAATCTTAATGTTAATTTCAACATTTACTGATGCATTATTAAAACCAAAAGTTTTTTAACATTAATGCAATGTGAACTAACATGAACTAACAATGAGCAGCTGTATTTTATTAACGTTAACAAAGATGAATAAATAGTGCAATAAATGTATTGTTCATTGTTTGCTCATGTTAGTTAATATATTACTAATACTAATGTTAACAAATGACACCTAATTGTAAAGTTGCCATAAAATTAACATTAAAACAACTGCTGTAATTAATAAATTTTCTTGTTCAGCAAGCTATTTTGACTCAACTGTTCTGCTGTTAAACTTTTTAACAAACAATTGTAAACTAACAAATATTTTAATCTGTCAGCAAACTGACCTGAGATTTCATCACCTTACTTCATGTACATTGTCTCTTTCTTGAATTTCAGATTACAAAAAGCACTAGACAGATCACATAAGCAAGCTGTGGAAACGCGGTGGAATACCAGACTTGCAATGCTGCAATCTGTAAGGGATGCTCTGCTGTCTGGTAAGCTGCATGAGGTCCTGCTTCATCGAAATGAACTCCGTTATGTCAACGGCATAGACCCAGACCTTCTTGAAGACATTATCCGCCTTCTGGAACCTTTTGATGAGGCTACCAGGCACCTCTCCACTGATCAGACACCTACTCTTCATCTGGTCTTCCCAACCAAGGCAACCCTGCTACGGGGTTTGTTGCATCAGGATGGAGATAGTGTTATTGTTAAAGAGGTAATATAATACAGTCCTCATTTTAATTGTTTTGTTGGTCATTCTGGTAACTAACAGAAGTTGGCCATTATCCAATAACAAAGTTGTGTAAATGTAATTTTATTTTTCCTCCTCCTAGCTGAAAAGGATATTAGGCCAGGCAGTGGAACTGAAATTCAAAATCCACCTCTACCACAAGATAGCCACAGCACTCTCTCCTAGCCTGAGGTGTTTCTTAAGAAAAACTCTCAATGCTGAGGAATATGAAGAGGTTATCAACGCTCTGGCAGGAATCGCAGAAAGAGTAGGGATAGAGGAGAGAACCAGTGTCCAACAGGGTAACTCATAGCGTAGTACTAAGAATAGACAGTGCAAATTTCAAAAATAACTACAAAATGTTCTCTCTCATTTATGGAAAGCCACACAGTGCGTGTGCACACACACACACACACAAATAAATATATTTATATGAACGAGCCTACAAAGATGACCGGTCAGTCCCTTCTCAACTTCTGGCAGGAGATGTCAGGTGGGCTGGTGCCAGTTGCCTGGAAGTTGCTGGCAATCCCAGCAACAAGTACCCCGTCAGAGAGGAGCTTCAGTGTTGCTGGAAGATTAATTGAAGAGAGGCGCACCAGTCTCAGTCCAGAATGTGTGGACACTCTCTTGTTCTTGCATAGCAACAGTGGGACTCCGTCGTAATAGAAACTCAGTGAAAATTATAATGTGTGTTATATAATGTGCGTGTGCGTGCCTGTGTGTGTGTATGGATGGATGGATGATTTGCATAAAATTCAACATGAAACACACTGTACATTAAGATGACTTTCATTGCAATAAAATAACAAATTACATTTTGGATTTTTATTCAGCTAAGCTGGGCATGCTGTGATCTGTACTGTATTTTTTTTTTTTTTTTTTTACTGTAACTGACAGATTCCAGCCAAAAAACAACAACACGGGAGTGGGAGGGAATGGGAGTCATTCTTCTGGGATTGGGATGGGATGGGATTTTCCCCCAGTTTTTTATGGGATTGGGATGGGACGGGATTTTTTTTTTTGTGGGAGTGGGTTGGGAGAGGTTTGAAAATTCACTCCTGTGTCACCCTCTATTGCAGAGCAGAGAGGACAGGACCCAGACAACAAGCTCTAGCATACTCTAGCACGTTGTAACATGTTGTTAGCTTTGCTGGTATGTTTAAAGTATGAAGATTGGACTCTGGAACATTGGAAGGTCATGTGGTCTGAAGAGTCCAAATTTACCCTGTTCCAGAGTGATCAGGGTAAGAAGAGAGGCGGATGAAGTGATGCGCCCATCATGCTTAGTGCCTACCGTACAAGCCTGTGGGGGCAGTGCTATGATCTGGGGTTGCTGCAGTTGGTCAGGTTTAGGCTCAGCAACATTATGTGCCTAAAGAATGAGGTTACTTGAATAACCCTGGTTCTCTGATAACAGAAGTAAGGTATCTCACTATAGAAATGCTTCAGGTGTGACCGACTGCAGCAGCACCAATTACACCACATCTGTCAGACTGACAGACCAATCACTGCAGTGATCAGGGAGTCCCACCTCCCTTGTATATAACCCACTGCTGCATCATTCTCTGCCCAGCTTCTTCACCGTGTAATCTGCAAGAAATTATGAATATATTTCTTCCTGTAATATCTGCGTCAACTCCCCCCGTGCTGTTGACATAACCGCTCCATTGAAACTCAGTGGTCTTACAATGAATTGGAGTCTGTAACCATTTTCTATTATGGACTGAATCCATGGAGATATTGCGCACCAGCTCTCTGCTCGTGCAGTGAGTGTGCTACACTCCCCTTCGCTCACTGGTGGAGCCCCTCAGTGGCGAAAAAGGGCATTGCAACTCCAGTTGGGAATCTTTTGGTCTCATTTTCTGCATTTTTATTGCTGTTTTTATATTTTTGGAGGGAGAGGAATAATCACAGGGGGCATTCCAGGAACTCATGACGCTGTCCCCTGTACAACTGTGAGTGAAATTGCTCAACTGGCCCTTAAAATGGCTGAACTTAGACCTTTTACAATTAAGAACTTTCTCAGTTTCCCCAGTTAAGGAAGAAAAGTGTTGAACTTTGAGGGGGTGGAGCAGAAAACCCCAGGTACTGCTCTCTGTACTCCTGTGTTAAACAGTCCTAATCCTAGGTCGGTCATCTCTTCTTGTCCACTTGAGGATTAGATGAACAATGCTTTGCTGCGGCTGCAGCATAAGACTGTTTTCCCTTAGCCTGAGTCGGCCTTGGCTGTGCTGACACATTAGCCGGATGTTGAGGTGGCGGGGGGGTGATTACCACGATAGTCTGCGTAACCCTCTTTTGATTGTGACATGGAACTCACGCGAGCAGGCTAATAAGGTCTAACTGGCGGTTTCCTTGGCAGGCAGGTTTCGAACACCTTTCCATTTTTTTCTTTCTTAAGTCAAACTGTTGGCGCATGGCTTTGACAGTAGAACCAAAGAGTGCCTTGGGATGTACGGTGGTGTCCAGGAATTCCACTTTTTCCTTTTCTGAAAGGCCTGAGAGACTGCGCCAAAATGCTCTCTCTCCCACCACAGCGAGCCCCATACTCCTGCTACAGCTTTGAACTGCCCCATGTGATGTGCGGAGGTTCAGGTCGGCTATCACACAGATCTCCTCCCAAAGGGCTGACGGCCCATCTCCTCCAACAGCTCTGCTTGGTATGCTGTCAGAAGAGATGTCACATTAAGGGCCCTGATGGCCAACGCAGAGGATTTATATACCTTTTAAAAAACTGAGGCTGAAAACCGCTCAGTTTTCCCAGGCAATGAAAATGCTGCGTCCAGATACAGCCACTGAGAGCTCCACCGGGGCAGGGTCAGCTAACCCCAACTCCCCCATATCCTGAATGTCCAGTCGTGCAAAACCCTTAACAAGTACACAGTGGGAAAACGGTTTGTCCCAGTGTCTTTCATCTCCACCATACATGCCAGGACAGCCGGGATGAACTGTCTAACCGGCATGAGGCATGATGGCAATCTTTTGCCATCATAGAGATCCTTCTCTGCCCCCTGCCCTATCTGCTGAGAGGGCCCGTCAATGGAAAGTTTGGCTGCAGCAAAGTTCCAATAGGTCTAAGTCCACCGCAGGGGAAGAGGGGAGCTCCCTACTCTGGCTGCTTGGTGGACAAAAAGTATTAGGAGGGAGGACAGCATCCTTCTCTTCATCATCCTCCAGAAGATGGGGGGCAAATTCCTCCTCCTCATCGTCATCCTCTCCTGTCACACCTGCAAGGGCAACACAGAAGAAAGGGGGCAGATCAGGAGTCTGCACATCCATGATATCACCCCAGGTAGTGGGCTCTTGTGGCTGCTTAGCTGTCTCCTCTCTGAGTTGAGTCTGAGAGGAGAAACATGGGTCTTGGTTTCCTGCTATTGCCATCCTGAGTCTCCTTTCACGGATCTTTACAGGAAAACTAGAACAGATAGAGCAGCTCTCTGGGGTAGATATAGCTTAGGCGTGCTTAACACCTAAACATGCTATACAAAGAGGATGTGAATCCATAGATCACAAGAGCACATGCAAGGGGCAGCATCCTTCCCCCCTGAGCTCTCTGCTTTTTTAGCCACAGCCATATTCCTATTCACTGTCTTCGTTAAGTAAACTCTCACCATGACCCCTGGTGAAAAAACCAGCATATGCTGGTAGGTATGTTTTGATGCTGGGATGCTGGTTAGGCATGTTTTGGTGCTGGTTTAAGCTGGTCCTTTGCTGATTTAAGCTGGTCCTTAGCTGGTTTAAACTGGTCCTTTGCTGGTTTATGCTGGTCATGTTGCTGGTCAAGGACCAGCATAAACCAACAAAGGACCAGCATAAACCAGCTAAGGACCATCTTAAACCAGCACCAAAGCATATCTAACCAGCATCCCAGCATCAAAACATACCTACTAGCATGCTGTTTTTTTCACCAGGGATGTGTAGGTTTACCCTCCGGAGCAGTGGTACACAGAGTTTTTTTTATCTGAATAAAGTCCTCTTTTCCTATATCCAACACGAACTGAACCGTATTAAAATTGGAAAACAGGCTGTTTATTCCTGGGAGTGGAGAAACTCGCCTTGACACAGACTATGTCCAGTGATTCTCAGTCATGTTTCTCACCATGTACTAGAAATAAATGAGACATCCAGTTCTTGTCTGCTGTGTTTCTTCTGTTGAAATCTTTCGATCACACTCTGTTGTTTAAACTGCTAAAATATAACTTAATTCTCATAATATTTCCGACATTATCTATCAAGCTTATTTGACACCATTCGTTTTTTAATCTAAACCACTAGTGCAGCGCATTAGCATTCTGTTAGCCTGTTAGCTTGTAAATAGAGACACCAACCACCACAGTCTAATGTTTACCAGGAGTCAGAGTGCTTAACATCTGTAATATGCTCTGGTCCGCTACCTGCTTAGAGAGGTGACAGGATAAATAGTACATTGTTGTCACAGGGCTGGATGTCCAAGTGGACGAGTTTTTGGGGTAGACCTGACCTGTTGAAAAGAGATGGTCTTTATCCCTCCGGAAATATGGCACATAGCCTAACAGTTTGTACTTTACTAACTGGTGGCCAGGTCAGGAAGCATACAGACTGGGTAAACCGACTGTCTGCTAGCCACCTCACATCACAAAATTCAGTTAATTCTCAGCAAACAGTGATTCCTTCATCTAGATATCATACTATAAAGACACTATCTGTTCCCCAAACTAGCAAATACAAACAGACACCTAAACAAATTTAGGGGTAACAATTTAATTGAGGTTCAACAAATAAAAAATAGATATAGGGTACAACAGAGCTAAAGGCACCCTCTAAGAAAAAAGGTTTCACTTTATTTTGATGGTCCCTTTAACACATTCTGTTGACTACAAGTAATATTGTACCTATATATCTACTAACTCTCACTAGAGTGTTAATAGAGTATTAGCAGACTGGTAGGGTTAGGGTTAGATTAAGTTGACATAACATAATTACAAAGTTATTTCTGGTCAGTAGATTGTCTGTTGGGAGACCATCACAGTAAAGAGTTAGCAGATATTAAGCAGACAGTCTACTAACACTAATGAGAGTTAGTTGACATGTAGGTGCAAAGTTACTTATTGTCAACAGAGTGTTCAAAAGGGACCATCAAAATAAAGTGTTACCAGAAAAAATTGTGCTTTTCACTGTGCCCAAAGTGTATGATTGCAGAAAAATACTGAAGTTTGTATTGAACATTTATGGAGCAACAGATTTTGTGTGAAAATAAATCATACATGTTGTTTTGTTTAAAAATCTCATAAATGTATGAGGTTTACCCCACGCACAGAGTGAAAGGCCCACCAGCAATGGGTAAAAGGCACACAGTATTGATAAAAATACTTAATATAATATAATAATGTGCAAGTTAATAGTTCAAAGCACTCAAAGCAAATCACTTTAGTAAAGTCTGTACTATTTTCTGCTATTTGATAAATACATTTATTTTATGTTCAGTAAATATACTGTCATTAAAATATGTTTATAAAACACAATTTAAAATACAGAAATAAAATAATTTCCAATAATAATTTAATATAGATTTACTGTAGTAACAATAAACGATATTTTATTATATGATATGATTACTAGCATATCTATTAAATGTGATGTTTTTAAATATGATGGTTTCATTCTAAACATTTATCTCTCTGATGGACACCCAACATAATATACTGTAAAAGTGTATCATGCAGCTCGCATAAAACAGTGTCCATATCTGCTTTTGGTGGAATATAAACGGCACTAATTACAACTGATGTGAACTCCCGAGGAAGATAAAAAGGACAACATTTGATGGTCAATAATTCCAGGTTGGGTGTGCAAGAGCGTGTGAGTGGAACAATGCTTTTGCTGTTACACCAGCTGTTGTTCACCATTAAACACAAGCCACCTCCCCTTAACTTCCCTGATTCTAATGTCCTGTTCATGCGGTGAACCAAGAAAAACTCTGCCGGCTGGATGGCATGGTCCGGCACCGCTGGGTTCAGCCATGTCTCGGTGAAGCAGAGGAGATTGCAGTGCCGAATGTCTCTCTGGAACTTTATCCTGGCCCTGAGGTCATCGAGCTTATTTTCCAGTGACTGGATGTTGGCGAGCAGAATGCTAGGCAGAGGTGTGTGGTGTGCATGAGCTCTCAGCCTGTTCCTAACGCCAGCTCGTTTTCCCCGGGGGCGTCGCTTCGAGTCACGTCCTTTGATCTCCCTCAGGATCTCGCTTGGCCAGCTTGGATCCAAAGTTAAAAACTTCGAATTGTGAGTAGATTGTAAACCAATAGAATATCTCTATTGTACTTAATGTGCTCAATGGTGAATGTTTTACCAGTTTTAAAACACTGTTAATTAATTTAAAAAACAAAAACAAAGAAAAAAAGGTCAGAGCAGTTGTGACGGCAGCCAACCTCACCGGCGTCATCTTGACCATGAGGTGATCAAGTCGAGTCCTTAGAGCCTGTGCAGACCAGCTAGCACCTGTGTTCACTGAAATATTCAACCTCTACTTATCTCAGTCAGTAATCCCCACTTGCTTTAAAGAGTCCATTATTTTTCCTGCCCCAAAGAGAGTCCATCCTGCCTCCCTCAGTGATTATCGCCCTGTAGCCCTGACTTCAGTAGTGATGAAGTGTTTTGAGCAGTTGGTCAGAGATTTTATCACTTCTTCACTACCTGATACATTGGATCCACTGCAGTTTGCATATCGCCTGAACCGCTCTACAGATGATGCTATTTCTCATCTTCTTCATACATCACTCACTCACTTGGACACTAGGAAGGGAAATTATGTCAAAATGCTCTTTGTCGACTATAGTTTGGCGTTTAAAACTGTAATTCCTTCCACACTCTCCATCAGGCTAGAGCACTTAGAGCACTTAGTCCATTAATATGTCAGTGGATTTCCAACTTTCTATCTGGCAGACCACAGGCCTTTAGGATGGGCAGATATGTCTCAGCCTCTCTCACCCTCAGGGCCTGATCTCTGATAACGATGAGACAGCCTACCTGGAGGAGATCTGGAGAATCTGGAGAATTGGTACCAGAGGAACAACCTCCTCTTGAACATCAGCAAGACAAAGGAGATGATAGTGGACTTCAGTACTAAGCAGGAGAGGAACTATCAGACCCCTAACATCAATGAGAGCCCAGTGGAGAGAGTGGATAGCTTCAGATATCTTGGGGTTCACATCACGCAGGATCTGTCATGGTCCTGTCACATTAATATTGTGGTGAAAAAGGCCCGGCAGCATCTCTACCACCTCAGACGCTTGAGAGACTGCCCTCTAAGGTGCTTAGGAACTTTTATTCCTGCACAATAGAGAGTATCCTAACGGGAAACATCACAACCTGGTTTGGGAACAGCACCATGCAGGACAGACGAGCTCTACAAAGAGTGGTGCGATCAGCTGAGCACACTATCCATATCAAGCTCCCTGACCTGCACTCGATTTACAACAAGCGGTGCTGGACCAAGGCCAGGAAGATTGTAAAGGACCTCAGCCATCCTAACAATGGACTGTTCTCTCTGTTGCGGTCAGGAAAACGCTTCCGCTCTCTGATGACTAACACAGAGAGACTAAGGAGGAGCCTTTTCCCACAGGCTATACGGATTCTAAATCACAACACCACATAGGACTTAACACTTTGATCTTCTCATAAATAATTTCACTATTCATCACGCTGTTCACATTGCACATTTGCATATTTTGTACACTACTGAACTGTGAATTTTGGGTTGTGACGTACATTGCACACATTCACATATTCAGATGGCACATTTGCACACCATAGATTTGTGAATTTTGAAGTGTGCTTTGCACAGTATTTTGCACATTTTGTTTATTGTCTTGCTCATAACTGGACTTGGTTTTGCATTCTATTTCAATTTTTAATTTATTATTTTTATTTTATTTTAGTATTTGTATGTAATGTAATTTAAAAGTCTTTTTATAGCTAAAGTCTTTGTTTCAAATTTGTAATTATATTTTTATTTTATATTGAAATTTTTCTTTTGATTGTTAGGTCATTAGCAGTCGTATAAACATTTCACTTCAATTATACTGTGTATGACTGTGTATGTGACAAATAAAATTTGAATATATGATATTTACCATATGAATCTAACAATGTCATGTCAACAAATGGAAAAATCAGCCTTCTATAATTATCATGTTAATTATTGTGCCTTTTTCAGCCAATTTTGCACGTTTGTTGAAAAGAGGATGTTTTGGAAAGTGCTCCCTGGTGAAAAAAACAGCATATGCTGATAGGTATGTTTTGATGCTGGTTTAAGCTGGTCCTTTGCTGGTTTATGCTGGTCCTTAGCTGGTTTAAACCAGCATAAACCAGCAAAGGACCAGCTTAAACCAGCATCAAAACCTACCTAACCAGCATTCCAGCATCAAAACATACCTACCAGCATATGCTGGTTTTTTCACCAGGGCTACACCATGTTTTTCTGCCATCTAGAAAATAATATCAAAGGCACCTTTTACCCCGGGGCACCTTTAACCCCGTTGTACCCTAATACAGATAAACAAATGATAAAGCTTGGCTTAATAAATGTATGATCCCTTTATATTAAAGTGTTTTAAAATGATATGATCACAGATAAAAACCTAGATGTGCTCTGTTTGACAGAAACCTGGCTAAAACCAGATGATTACATTACTTTAAATGAGTCTACACCCCAAGATTACTGTTATAAACTTAAGCCTCATTCAAAAGGTAAAGAGGGAGGTGTAGCAATATTTCAGTATTTCTCAGGTGTCTGGTTGATGGTGTAACAGAAACTATTTACTTTTGCTTTATGACCTCAGGATCCAAGTCTGAGTTGACAGAGAAATCTGATGACTGGCGTCATGGTACCAACAAAGCCGGATTGGATTGGATTGGTTTGGTCAACTCGAAACCAATCCTGTAAACCTGAGTTTGTTCAGCCACCATCATGGTACAAGCTCTAGGTGTTTATCACTAATAGTCAATAAGCACTTTAACATTTTGACCTGGTTTCACAGACAAGGCTTTGGTTAAGCAAGGATTAGGCCATAGTTTAATTAGGACATGCAAGTTGCTTTTATAAATGTGCCTTAAAAGAAAAACATTACTGGTGTGTATCATCAGACAAATTTGTCACGCTGACATATTTTAAAGAGGTGGTCAGTCGGCTATTTTCGAAGGCTTGATTGTGTTTATGGGGTGCACTGTAATGTGTTCATGCTTTGTTTTTAAAAAATTGCATAATTTTTTGGATTTTAGTGTGGGATTAGGCTTAAGCCTTGTTGTACTTTAACACTGTAATGTGGAAAACTGTGCAGTGTTAATTTAACTCTCTGATTTTGCTGGATGTGCACTTTCTGAATTTGTTGTTGTTGTTATTTATCAGTTAACTAGCATGTTATCAGTAAAGGCGATTGCAAAGATTCATAATAAAAACCTTGTACTCACTTCTGCTGTAAGTGAAGCCGGACCATGAAAGATTCGCACGAACATAGACGGATATATGTAGATCGGGAGTCGCATTCCCTTCACAAACAAACGTAATCTACTGCATCTTCAGAGGCTCAGATGTTGGGAGTAAATGACGACCACTATGTTCATTATTACATCCAGCAACACAACACCTCAATCGCTCAATCGGAGATATTCTTGTCTAACTTACATCCCTGCTCTGGTATCGAAACAAAGAGGGCGGACTGTTACAGCTGATCTGAGGTAAAACACTCATGTCAATCAACTATCGTGGGAGCAGCCCCTGTTGGTGTGACGCCACAACGACAGGCATCTGAAAATGGCTCGATTTGAAAAAGAGAATATTATTTTTACAGATCAATTAAAAACCATTGCATGGATTTTTATCATTATAGAGTAGATTTGTACATACACTACCAACACATTAATGTTCAAACAATATGAAAAAGTAAACTTAGCATCCGATGACCCCTTTAAACAAATAATGGTGAATGAGTGTGACCTGTCAGTAAATGGTGCAGTATTCTGTAAAAAAAACCCGATTCTACCAGAAGAATTACATTAAAATGTATTACGTCTGTTCTGTCTGTATTATCTCAGTGAGCTATGTTAGGTTTTATGCATGCACAGTAAAGTGAATTTAACATTTTCCGATTTTTCAGTGTGGACTTTTAGAAAATGCTTGAAAATGCTAGTGTGGAACAGAGAATGTTTTAAAAATTAAAATGCCAATTTTTAAATGTATCCGGATTAATGTAGATGCAGCCTTAAATGTCAAGTACTGATATGCTGTGTGAGTGTGGGCATGAGGTGCCTGTGACAAAAACAAGCGTTGCCTATATTTTTGCAATTTTTTTCTTTTGTTAATCTGTTAATTTAAGAGAAAAACATTTTATGTAGTCATTAGTTTTATTCCTTTTATATGCTTCATTTTTTATATATTTTTTTATACATTTTTTATTTTTTGGTTACAAGCCAGAAATGACAAGGAGGCAACTTCCCACAATAGAAAATCAATGGACAGGTTTGGCTTGTTGGTGTGGGCGTGGCCTAAATGCGCTCTGTCTCTATGTCTCTAAGTTCACACTGCAAGCATTTGTGCTTAATTCCAATTCTTTGAACAGATCCATTTTTTTTTTTTTATAGCTGTTCACATTGTTGCTCTGAATGTGGCCAATATCAGATTTCCAGCGTGAACAGATCATGGTTCTAAACTGGCCCGTATGCGCAAAAGAACGATACGAACAGGTTTTTCAGGTTTTCACAACAAAATTAACCCGATTTCATTTCAAAACTACTCCAAAACTAGCCCGACCATGTTCAGGGGGTTAAATATGTTAGTAGGGTTGCGTCACACCACGAATTTGGAAAACAACCCAAAGCGATAGTGAAAAAAATAACCCAATTCCGTAGGGAAATGGTGGATCTGGCAACACTTGCGCAGCGCGCTGTCATATGAAAGTAAACATGTAGGACATAAAGTTAGCAATTATTTTATTTATACAGTGCCCTCCACTAATATTGGCACCCTTGGTAAATATGAGCAAAGGTAGCTGTAAGAATAAATCTGCATTGTTTATCCTTTTAATCTTTCATTCAAAAAATTCACAATATTGTAACCTATCATTTAAGTAAAACCATGGAAAGCAGGGGGAAAATCTCTTTATGAAATAAATGTTTTTCTGTAGTTCATGTTGACCACAATTATTGGCACCCAATTATTGCAATGTCCTTTATTCAAGTTAACAGCTCTGTGTTTTCTTCTTTAATGCCTGAAGAGTTTGGAGAACACCTGACAAGAGATCAGAGACCATTCCTTCATACAGAAACTCTTCAGATCCTTTAGTTTCCCAGCTCCACGTTGGTGCTTCTTCTCTTCAGTTCACCTCACGCATTTTCAATAGGGTTCAGGTCAGGCAACTGGGATGGCCATGGCAGAAGCTTCATTTTATGCTCAGTGACACATTTTTGTGTTGATTTCGATGTTTGATTTGGATCACTGTCCTGATGGAGGATCCAACCACAGCTCATTATAGAACTTCTAACAGATGCAGTCAGGTTTACATTTTTTATCTGTTGGTATTTGCTAGAATCCATGATGCCATGTATCTGAACAAGACGTCCAGGACCTCTGGCAGGAAAATAAGCCCACAACATTAAAGATCCAGCAGTATATTTAACCGTGGGCATGGGGTACTTTTTGTACCAAACCTATCTTGAGTGTTTGCTGCCAGAAAGCTCTTTTTTTTAGTTTCATCTGACCACAGAAGCCAGACCTGTTTGAAATTCAAGTTGTGTCTGACAACTGAATATGCTGGAGTTTGTTTTTGGATGAGCAAGGAGGATTTTTCTTAAAACCCTCCTGAACAACATGTGGTGACGTATGGGCTGTTTGAATTTTTTTTTTTTTTTTAGTATTTTGGCCCCAAGACTCAACTAATCTCTGCAATTCTCCTACTGTGATCCTTGGAGAGTCTTTGGACACTTAAACTCTCCTCCTCACCATGCATTAGAACGATATAGACAGAAATCCTTTTCCAGGCAGATTTGTAACATCTTTAGTTGATTGGAATCTTAATTATTGTCCTAATGATGGAAATTGGGATTTTCAATCCTTTAGCTCTTTTCTTACAGCCATTTTCTATTTTGTGAAGCTCAACAATCTTGTTCTGCACATCAGAACTATATTATTTGGTTTTATTCCTTGTGATGGATGATTAAGGAAATTTGGCCTTTGTGCTCCTCATATTTATAATCCTGTGAAACAGGAAGTTATTGCTGGACAATATCATACTCCTAGTCATTCTAGTGTGCTAAATAAATGCAAATATGAATGGGAATATACTTCAGAGATATTTTACTCATTATAATTTCTAAGGGTGCCAATAATTGTGCCCAACATGCAGATGAGAAAAACATTTATTTCATAATGTAAGTTTCCCCCCCAACTTTTAATTGTTTTACTTCAATGAAAGGTTAGCATTTTGTGAATTTTTTGAATGTAAGATCATAAAGATAAACAAAGCAGATTTTTCATAGCCGTCTTTGGTCATATTTACCAAGGGTGCCAATATTAGTGGAGGGCACTGTAGTGTGATCTGCTACAGCAGCCAGGAAAATTATGCACAGGCAATATGAAAAATAAAGACAAGCAGAGTTTTGATGATATGAGCCCTCAAGTTTTGCGTATATATAGAGTTAACACTGTAATACTTGCGAGCTCTGACACATCACACTTCCACTGATTACCTTTTGCAACTGTCTTGGGCATGTAAAATCTTTTAAGTATCTCCCATCTGTGTGGAATTATGATGAATGCTGATGTAGAGTGACGTGAAAGTTGCATGAAATCCGACGTGATTGTTCACACAGTGGTTGCATTGCAAAACATCTGACTTGTATCAGATTTAGTACCACACATGGAAGTGGCACAAATCGGAATTGAAAAGATCAGATTCTATGCAGTTTGTGCTGTACACACAGTCATGACAAAAACAGATCCGAGTCACATATGAGCAAATAAATCAGATTTGGGCCACATTTGCCTGTAGTGTGAACTATGCTATGTGTATCATTTTTACCAAAAAGTACTTTAGGTCGTATCTTGCTTGTCCGAGCCATGGTGACAATCTAAGAGAAAGAAAAAAACATGACATTCACAACAGTCACTAAATAAAAGTAAATAGTTTGTTAAATGAGAAATTCTCCATCTATAATTGCCAAACTATGTATGTATCTCTTAACAGTTGTAAGATGCATCCCTGAGACACATTATTCTGCAAGTGGGTAGGGGAGAGTGGGGGCAAAAGTATTATTTTTCAGAGAAATCAAATTTTAAAAGATAATGTTTTAGACAGAGATATACTTTTGATGTAGTCAGTAACTCTAAAGTGTGGTCTATAAATACCGTGTGGCATTTTGTACAAATGTAGAGTGACTTCAGTACAATATCAGTTTGAACATTAAGTTGCACTTTGTTACTTTCAACCCTTTCAGTTGGGACGAAAGTAACGCAACAATATGAGCTACATTTTTTTGTCACTCTTGTTTTTATTAAATATACCCGACTATGACCTTGTAACTGAAATATGTAACTGAAAACTTTTTTCCATTTATCTTTGCAAAAAAAAAAAAAAAATTTAAATTACATTATCATTTTAAATTTGTTTCATCAGTTGTTTCAAAAGTAACCCAACAGTACAAACTTGAATTGTTTAGAATATTTTATATTTTTATTGTCAAATTCAATTCATTTTATAAAACATTTTTTCAACAGTATGAACAATATGAAAATTAATGTAACAGTAGTCCATCCAGTGTTTCCATTCCATTAATTTCCCAGGAGTAGATTTTATTTCATTTTGTTTATTTATTTATTTTTTCAACATTCAACATTGTGTACTATAATCAACTGCACAAAGACCTACTAGTAGTAGATCTTTGTAAGTATTGCATACACGGTATAACAGTAGTGCTGTCAGAATAATACATCACTATGTCCCACAGGACTTCAGTGGCTGGTTATTACACCTCATCTATTAGTATGCGTCTTTTTAGGGTAATCATTCGGACACCTCCAACCATATACCCAGCAAGAGGGTATGGGTCTTTCAACTCATTGTGGGGAATTAAGCAAATTTCAAGAGCTGTTACCAGTTTAAAGGCCTTTAAGTGCACTCGATACCGTGAACACATTCTTTGGCAATGAAAGTCAGGTTGCCTTAGATTATACAAACCTGAGTAACTTCTGCCAATTCTAGAAGACCACAAAGAGACCCATAGGCAATTATCATGCCGTTTCAAAACATAATGCCATCATAAGAATCATTCCGAGCAACACTATGTTTACTTGCCAAAGTTAGTGTTATGTTCTTAAAGCAATTTGTGTGCATAACTACTTGTCTGAACCCACCCAGCAAAAACGCGTCGAAAAGACGTCGAAAGGATGACAGTACCAGACGTCTAAACAATGGGAATATTTGGTCGAAAAGTGAAAGACAAAAAGACGTCGTCTTTTTGTAGGCCGTCTTTTTCAGGCCGATTTCAACCGTAAATTCATGATTATATTTATCTCATATTCAAAATAAGACAATTCACAAAAGAGTACTAAAACATTTATTAACACATTAAATACATCTTTCAAGTAAAAAAACACTTTCCTGATCACAAATTAAGCCTGCATTTGATTAAACATACCTTAAAAACAGTAAAATTATAAAATATATGTTTTCCATATGACTACATTGTGAAAGGTAATTTATTCATGTGAACTACATTTTCATCATTACTCCAGTATGCAGTGTCACATAACCCTTCAGAAAACATTTTTAATATGATTTGCTGCTCAAGAAACATTTCAGATTATCAATGTGGAAAACAGTTGTGCTGCCCAATATTTTCGTGGAAAACATATTTTCAGTATTCTTCAAATAGAACTTTCAAAGGAGCAGTATTTATTTGAAACTGATTTTTCAAAACAGTAATCCTTGAAATACTGAAAATGTTTATAATACAGGACAATGACCAATTCTAACCACATTAGGACATATTTCACCCAAAAAATGCAAATTTTGCCATTAATTACTTACTCTCATGTCACTACAAACCCATAAAAAAACTTTTGTGCAGAATGCAAATAAAGATATTTTTAACAGATGCCTTGTGTATGGAAAAAACAGCAACAACAACAAAATTACGTCTTTATTCATACATTAGGTATTTCCAACACATTTTCACAAAAGCACCATAAGATTTTTTGTTTGTGTGTGAATAAAATGCTATGTTTTTTGTGCATATAAACCATTCATATCACTTCATAAAATTAAGGTTAAACAACTGGAGTCACATGGCTTACTTTAATGCTGTCTTTACTACCTTTCCAAAAGTTTTACAGGTTTGGAAAGACATGAAGGTGAGTGCTGAAAATTTTTGGTTTAACTAACACATTAGTTAAACAGTTCCCTCAGGGGCATCAGTAGATCTCTGCCTGATCTCTGGTCTTCTGGTTCTTCTGCTCCTTCCACCATCCCAATCCTGGATTTTTGAGCCACGACAAAAGTTTCCACTGTAAATGCTTTAGCCTAGCTGCTTTTTCTCCAGCATCTAAAAATGAGAGAGAAAACAAGAACCAAAATGTAAATGTTAAAAACAAACAAATACACAAAAGAGTGGAAACTGACTTACAGCATGAGAACAATTTTCTAGAATTTTCAACACAGTTTTATGTCACTTCCTATATATGCATCACAAATGTGGTACATTTAAAATTACTATGCAAGTACTAAATGAATTCAGCTGCTGAAATGTTAAATGGATAGTACATAAGAACTGTACTGAAACAGTGTTCCCTACAATGGTTAGAAAAGCTGAAACATATATAAATACTGAGAATGTGTTTGACATTTAAAAAAGAAATAAAATAAAATAAAATAAAATAAAAAAAACTTACACAGCAAAAGATGCAGTGACCTGTGGCTGAATGGACTTTGGTATTATTTAGCTGTGATTGACACAAAAAAGGAATAGAAAATAATAACAGCACTGAATAGGTGTCAAATATTGCATATTTCTGTTCAAATGAAAGTGTAATCATTCTTCATGAGTGATTAATTAGTGTGTCAGGGGTTCTTCTCAAAGTCTTCTTCTCTGGCCCTCAAAGTCCACTGCCATACAGAGGGTGCGTCTCAATCACCTTTATAGTTTGCTAGGTTGTGAACTGATAAATTGTGTTCACAAATTCAGACATTGATAAAGACAGTGGCTCACTACACACTGGTTACTATTTCCATCCTCACTGTACAGCATCACTACTGATATTTACACACAGCATTAAAAATAATATCTCTTTTAATGCTATTTACAGTGGATTATGATAAATACTTTGTTACATGAATACGCAAGATTTCAGCCATAAATAAATTGTAAATGTTTGCTAGATTAGACATTACCTGTCGAGAGATGTATGTTTATGCTGAAATATGTTATTGGTTTGTGTTTTAAAATCGGTCACATATCATTTTGTAGTGAATTATCTCTTAAGTTTTGAGCTTCAGAACTTCCTATAAGGTATCGTAGTGAGCTTCGACGCTTCCTGGTTTTCACAGCTATTTAGGGAGCACACATTTCAGTGCACAGTAAAAATTTTGTGATTAAATCCACTTCCAAAACAAAGATTCACAGATAATGTACTCACCCCCTTGTCATCCAAGATGTTCATGTCTTTCTTTCTTCAGTCGTTATGTTTTTTGAGGAAAACATTTCTGCATTTTTCTCCATATAATGGACTGATATTGTTCCCCCGATTTTTAAATTCCATAATGCAGTTTAAATGCGGCTTCAAACGATCACAAATGCGGTTGTAAATGATTATCTTGCGAAACGATTGGTTATTTTCATTAAAAGAATACAATTTAAAATACTTTTTAATCTCAAACACTCGTCTTGTCTTTCTCTCCCTGAACTCTGTGTATTCTGACTCAAGACAGCTAAGGTATGTTGAAAAACTCCAATCGTATTTTCTCCCTGAACTTGAAAAATAATTTCGAAATCATCCTACATCGCTGCAGAAGAACCGACCCAGTCTTTGAGAAAGTGAACATGCAAAGAAGATCAAACACCCTTAACAAAAATGGTAAAACAGCGATATAAGACGATTTTGAAGTTGAGGGAGAACATGAGATGGGAGTTTTTCGACATACCCTAACTGTCATGAACCGGAACAAAACAGAGGTCGGGATGAGCAAGATAAGATGAGCATCTGACATTAAAAAGTATTTAAATTGTATTATTTTTATTAAAATAACCAATCATTACGCCAGATAAGACCCTTCTTCCCCAGCTGGGGATCGTTTGAAGCCGCATTTAAACTGCATTTTGGAAGTTCCAAATCGGGGGACCATATCAGTCCATAATATGGAGAAAAATGCTGAAATGTTTTCCTCAAAAACCATAATTTCTTTAAGACTGAAGAAAGAAAGACATGAACTTCTTGGATGACAAGGGGGTGAGTACATTATATGTGAATTGTTGTTCTGGAAGTGTAGTTCTCTTTTAACCACTGACAAATGATCAAGGGACCTAAGAGATACACACCCATAGTTTAGGTAAATTTATAGTTAAACTGAAGACCTTGATTAGTTTGTTCAGACACACTGGACTAGGTTGGAGCAAAATGCATGTAAGTGGACCTCGAGAGACAATGTTGAGATCTCCTGAAATATGCTCTAAACATGACAATTCAGAGAGGCAGGATGACTGCTAGATTGATGACTTACAACTCTGGTTTCCAGTCCTGGGTATTGAGGACTTATTGAGGACTGGGTACTGAAGTTCTGCAGAGTTTCTGGTGATCCTTGATCAGCTGCTCAGGTCTGATTAATTGGTGTTGGCGCTATCAATCCACTGAAAAATAAGGAGCAATATGGTCGCTCTGGTTTGCATCCAGCATAGACAGACAATCTACGTCATTGTGCTTTGCATTCTTGGTATACAATACAAATCACCAAAGGTAAAAAAAAAAAAAAAAAAAAAAAATCTGTTTATGTTAATATTTTTAAGAGCATTTTGCACTTTATTAGAATAAATGGACTAATATTTGTATCCCTTGTGTTATTAACATTTGTGGTCAGTTTTGTGTTTTTGAAATAAGTCTCTTATGTTCAGCAAGGAAACTGCATTTATTTGATCATAAATAAAAACAGTAATGTTTATTATTACAATTTAAAATAACTGTTTTCTATGCGAATACATTGTAAAATGTAATTTGTCATAAATAGAATGCGGTAGCAGTTTACTGTAGTGGATTTGTTTTGTCATGCCGCGCCGCATCCAGTGTAGACAGCATCAATGATTATAATGAGTTCTACTGTATTATGTCGTGTTGTGCCACTCGCGTCCAGTGTAGAGACAGTGTAAGCATAATGTTGCTGCAAAATCAGGTTAGATCACTTTTTAAAAC
Organism: Labeo rohita; assembly: GCF_022985175.1. Taxonomy (NCBI): domain Eukaryota; kingdom Metazoa; phylum Chordata; class Actinopteri; order Cypriniformes; family Cyprinidae; genus Labeo; species Labeo rohita. The sequence continues at coordinate 1,730 of NW_026127210.1, read as the reverse complement.
ATACTGAAATAGAAAATAGTTATTTAAAAATGGTAATTTCACAATATTACAGTTTTACTGTATTTCAATCAAATAAATGCAGCAGTTGTTGCCATTTCAAATACATGTCAAATCTGACCCTTAAACTTTTGAATGGTAGTGTATGTTTAAGGTATTACTTACTAGTCATATGGTTCATAATGTCTAGAGATGTTCTTCGACAGGAGATTCGCTCCAACTCTAGTGCACGGCCATTAGCATAGGAAGGAACACAAACAATCTGGAACATAAACAATCTGTCAACAATATTTATTATACAATGTCAGGTTTATTAGAAGTAAACTATAGGAAAGGTGAAATGCAGAAAAGAAAAATAAATAATATATAGAATATACAAAACAATACAGTTTTATAACAGAATTTACATTTTTAGGTTTACTTATTTAATGCTCATATACAGTGTTACTTATGTTTGTATGTTAAAGTCCTTTTGATATAAAATATATTATGAAAGATACATAACAGATCACCTGCAAAGCTCTCTTCAAATTTTAAATCATTTTCCTGTGTTGTTGTAGAAGTTTTTTTCTGAAACTGCTGAAATCACAGGACAAGTGGAATCAATATTTGTTTACCATTTAAGGTCAAAACAAGCTTAAAGTACTTTTAGCTCATTTTCACGCTCCATGTTAATTTTGTATCCGATTAACCGTATATTGCATACTTCTAGCTTAAATAAATTAGCTTACTTCCTTTCATCCAATGACAAATTGCCTGCAAAACCTTTATAAAAAAAGCAAAACAGCAAGTAACGTTAATTAAGATGACATTAAAAGCCCAGATTTTCATAAACAAGAGCTCAAGTCAATAGTTAACCTAACTTACTTCTTATAGTTAGCATTACAGTTCAGATGCTAACAGACAATAAACCATTTCTATAAAGTAAATATTCAAAAGAAGTGTGTCATTTACATGAAAGAAAGTGTCAGGAACACATGCATGTACTATGTGTGTAATATTAGAGACTAAACTTACCTGAAATTTGTGAAAACAACAGTGGAAGATGTGTTTTGCTGCTCGACAGTTGAGTTTCCGCCCCATTTCCATGGTAACTCCTTCCGCTCCAGACTTAAATGTTCAGTGTGTGCGCCCATTAAAGCAAGCAGATGTCACGCAGAATGTATAAATGTCATCATAAAGTAATATCATCTTATAAAATACATAATGTTAATGAAGTAAAACACTTGCTTCTAGTTTTTTCCTTTTAAAAGTGACCTCCACCTCAGCACTGCATAGCAATTCAGATCTATGAGAAATGTTTAAGTGCACACAGCATATCAATATCATCATACAGTAATATTACACATAATGTAAATGAAGTAAAACACTTACTTTTGGCATTTTCCTTGATAAAACCAACCTTCCTGTCTGCTCCGCGTTGTGATTGAAAGAAAATATCTCTCTGAGAAAAAGTTCAGGAGAGCACAGCACATAAATATCACTATAAATTCATATGAGTTATAAAACACAAATTTTAAATGAGAAAAAACACTTACTTCAAGTGTTTCCCTGTTAAAAGCGACCTCCACCTCAGCACTGCATAGCAATTCAGATCTATGAGAAATGTTTAGGCTCACACAGCATATTAATATCATCATACAGTAATATTACACATAATGTAAATGAAGTAAAACACTTTTCCTTAATAAAACCAACTTTCCCATCCGCTCCGCATCGTGATTGAAAGAAAA
>NW_026127209.1:0-27765 GCF_022985175.1 Labeo rohita | reverse complement strand
CACATAACAAATCAACATATTCTTATAATTCAAATCCGTTAAAGGATTGTTAGGCTGCACTAATTAGGTCAACCGGAACCGGGAACACTTCCCATAACACCCGATGTACTCAGTGCATCGTCAGAAGAATGGCATCTACGCTAATATTAGTCTGTTTCTCTCTTATTCCGAAGTCACATTAACCACCAGATCCAGTTCGAACCCAGCCCAGATGGTGGATCAGCACCTAGAGACGACCTCTACAGCCCTGAATGTCAGCGGAGTCCACATCAACTAGATGAGCCCCAGAGACGGATCCACAGTGAAGACCACATCACCTAGACGGCTGTCGGCACAAGACCATGGGAACTTTGGCCAGAGGAGAACTGGCCCCCCCGACTGAGCCTGGTTTCTCCCAAGGTTTTTTTTTCTTCTCCATTTGTCACCGATGGAGTTTTGGTTCCTTGCCGCTGTCGCCTCTGGCTTGCTTAGTTGGGGACACTTTCTCTTAACACAATATTGCATTTTATTTTATTGTTTTTGATTAACTACCTTTACCTAAAAAGTGAGTGTTTACTGTTGCCTTTGGCATTGTTGATGTACTGTTTCCTATTTAATACTGTACAGCCGCCTTGTCACAATTCTGTATTGTTAAAGGTGGTATATAAATAAAGGTGACTTGACTTGACTTGACATTGTAGAAATGCCTCTAACCCAATGCTGTCGTTGTATAACGCCGTCGCAGTGCGAATCTGTGGGTTGAGGCCTTGTCTGTAAGCACAGAGCAGCGCGGTCTCGTTCCATCCGCTAGCCGCCACCAGCATGCGGAAATGGAGGGTGTACTCATGGATGGTGGAATTTCCTTGCTGTAGCCGGAAGAGCTGATCAGATGTAGACAGTTGACCTGTGGTTGTTGAAAATACTTTGGAGAAATGACTGATAAATTGTTCATAGGAATGAATTATAGGATTGTCGGAATTCCAGATAGCTTTTGCCCATTGAAGAGCCTTACCCATGAGTAGGGAGATGAGGAAAGCGACCTTAGCATTTTCTGACAGGAATTGTTGTGGTTGCATTAGGGCTGCACGATTAATCGAATGCGTTTATGAGGTGCGCTTAGTCAGTAAAGCCGGTACTTTGATTAGTAGTAAAGCTCCATCACGTGCGTTCAGCTGGAGCAGCAATTAATACACAGATCCGTAAATCACTGACAAGCTACGCCAAATCGCGCTCATAATCGCAGATGAATTGCATTCGATTATGAGCGCAATTTGGCGTTGCATCCATATGAACAGGTTGCATCCGTATGAACAGGTTAACTTGTAGAAGGAAACCGCTACACTCAGCCACCTCGCCCGCGAACGTGGCGGGCATGGCCATGGGAGATCCCGAGGCGGATGGCGGAGCAGATGTTGTTTGAAATGCCGCCGTAAGTGCATTCACCAATTCAGCGAGGGGATTAGCTGTGGCTGGATTTTTAGTGCTCATAGTCATCTGTTTCGGTCTGGTCTTCTGTCACGGACTCACTCACACACACACAAGGCAGGATGAGACGAGAGGTGAGTAACAGTTCAATCCAGTCGTTTATTAAAACGATCGTCAAAGTTAAACACAACGTAATGATGAACATAGAGTCTTAACTGTAGTGTGTGAGTCGAATGAAAGTCCAAGCTTGAGCCACGCCACAAGTTCAGGAAGCACCGGGGAATTCCACAAAGACTTAGAGATCCAGGAGAGAGACACAGCATGTGAACAGTAGACCAGACAATGAGTGAATGCAAGCGAGTCCATTATATAGGGCGTGGCTCAACGAGGTGCAGGTGCAGGCAATCAGAATTCGGGTGATTCAGAACGAGTGGGTGGTGCTTGAGGAGGTGTGTCAGATGGTGGTGGCTGTGGTGAATGCCTGACACCACCATACCACATTAAGATACTAAGATTGTAAACTCTTTATGTAAAGCATAAAATAAGGTTTTGACAGATGGGACATGTAAATAAATAGAAGACTATGAAAATACAGTTTTTGGGTATTTTTCAAGCAGTCACTTGTGTTTTTGTTTTTTATTGAAGACAGGAAAGAGCTGTCAGAGCAGAGCTTGTCTTGTGTCTCAAGTCCTGCAATGGCACGCATTCAGCTGATGACGATATAATAACATGCACACGTTGTAAACCATGTACATTTCATCATTACATTCTTTTCATCATTACATATAGCTATGATAATAAAGGCAGGGTCAATGCTAAGTGGGAGCTAGACTGGGCAGTGGCCACCCTGCGTTGCTGAACAAAAACATGGCAATGAACAGAATTCTTTCTTCATTTTGACCAATATACAAGACATTGTGGCTAACACAAGACAGCTGCATCTTTGGCAACACTATCTGTTTTCATAGCAGCCGCTGGCTTACACTGGTCACGTTTACGAGTGTGTCTAAATGACCAATTTTACCTCCAATTTTTAAGTAAGCATGCAAGATAAAACAATACACCTTTACCAGGCTAGTTACCTTAAATCGATCAAAAGCTGAATCATAACTGGAACTGTGGACTTGTGCTGATGACGTAACATACAGGTAGGCACGCTCACAGCGGGTTATGTTTGGTCATTGACAAGCTCAAATCTGATTGGCTAAAGAGTACGTGTGACCTGTGTGGATGGAGTTCGCTGCCAGGAAAGTCTCAAAAGCACACACGCGAAAAAGGCTATTCACAAATACAGTCTATGATACACTCGTGAATTTTAAACATTAATTTTTTTTTGTATACAGTTGTACATCTGTGAATTGTGTTCTGCAATTGTGAAACGTATTTTATGAATTTATATTCTTATTTTGTGCACGTGAATTGGTTTTTGTGAATATATATATTTTTTTCATGCATGTGAATTGGGACACGCATGTGTGCATCATGTCTTTTGCGTGAATTATTAATGAGTCTAATCTGCTTCAATAGCTTCAGACCCGGAAACATCTTTTCTTATGTCACAACCTTACAAGTGGATCTTCTTAGGTACACAGACACAACAAACAATAATCCTGTTTAATTTACTCTGAGAGCTTTCTGACCCTGCATAGACAGCAATGTAACTGAAATGTTCCCAGGCTCAGAAAGGTAGTAAGGGCATTGGTAAAATGTGACATCAGTGGTTCAACTGCAATTTTATGAAGCTACGGGAGTACTTTTTGTGTGCAAAGAAAACAAAAATAATGACTTTATTCAACAATTCTTCTCCAAGTCACTTTCCTCTGCCATTATCGAGAGTACCATGATGCATGTGTGTAGTGCTGCTGACGTAGAACGTGCATAAGCTGCGCCTTGTTTACAAGCAGAGGAATGTACATGCATGCATCGTGGTACTCTTGATAATAGCGGAGGATGGTAACTTCATTTGTGACAGTTATAGAGTTGCTGTATAATTCATAACAACAGCCCCATAGGGATTTTATAGAAGTCTTGGTTAAAGCATAAGCATAAGGTGACCTGATTAAGTCATTCATGGATGCTTTATTGTGTGGACAGAGCTAAGCGTTTGTTGGGCATAATTTGTTTATTGTGACATTATGGTGTAATTTTCTGTACCACAGAGTGGTTAAGCATGATGCAGTAAAGAGTGTACACTAATGTTCATTAAAATGAGGGGGGAAAAAAGTAAATACTTAACCCCTTAATTGTCACCGCACCATCACCGGGACACCTACGTTTAATTCACCATATTACAAACAAATCCAAATCTAATCATGACGTACTATATGTCATTGGAAAGGTCTAAGACTCCCAAATAGATATTTTACCACTGTTTTGTGTTACAAATTATGTAGGAAAACTAATAGATTAATTTATGACAAGAGTTAAACCTAAAAAAATCTTTATATCTTTATATCACCTTAAAAATCTATATCACAACAGGAGTTCTGACCTTTGTCACAAAAAGACCTTTGTTGCCTTTTTCCTATCACGCTTTAGAAATCATAAGAAAGTATATGTCACTGTAATGAATGTCCAACTGAGGCGGTGAGCTGTGATGAACCCAAGTGCAGTTTATTGCAGAACACGTGAAATCCAGACAAACAATAATCCAACAAAGACTTGACTTGAACAGACTTGACTTGAATAGACTTGGCATGAAACAGACTTGGCTTGGCATGAAAACAGGCATTAACAGGAACAGAAACTCACCAACAGCAGGAAATACTTCAATACACGACCCGGGACAAAGGGAACATGAGGGCTACTTATACTAAACAAAAGGGGTCACATGACATGAACAAACCAATGAGCATACAGACTAGAACAACCAATCAGAACATGACACATGAACTAAGGAACCAATGGCAAGAATACAAAAGGGCAAGGGAAGCAAGACACAAACAAAGAACATGGCAAAACTTCAAAATAAAAGACATGAAAACATGAACATGAACAAAACACCAAAAACAACCCCACTTTACATGTCCCCCCCTCTAAGGGCGGCTCCAGATGCCCAAACAAAACACCTTAAACCCAAAAAGTCCTGGAGGGTGGAGCAGAGGCAATACAGGGGGAGGGATGGGGGGCCAGGCCCATGCAGGGGAACAGGTTCATAATGATGGCCAGGACCATGAAGCAATGAACAAGACAATGTGCCATGGTGCAGTGGTGGTCCTGGGCCGTGAAGCAGAGGCAGGTCTTGGCTATGGAGCAGAGGTGGGCCTGGATCATGGAGCAATGGCAGACAGTGAAACAATGGCGGTCCTGGGCCGTGGAGCAGTGGCAGACAATGGAACAATGAAGGACCTGGGCCGTGAAACTGTGGCAGACTGTGGTACCATGGTGGGCCTGGGCCATGGAACAGAGGCAGACAGTGGAGCAGTGAAGGACCTGGGCCATGAAGCAGTAGCAGACTGTGGAACCACGGTGGACCTGGGCCATGGAACCATGTCTGATCCTGAGGAGCCTGGAGCCATGGCAGCGCAGGCAGAGCAGGGAGCCGTGGCGGCACAGGCAGAGCAGAGACATGGACAATGAGTTCATAATTGGCCTTCATGGCCCTGACAGGACAGGCAGAGAGTCCAGGGGGAAACGCCGCCCCTTTTGGAGGTTCTGCAGCCGGAGCTGCCACCTCCGGGGGCACTGGCGCAGACTCGTTGACAGACAAGGCCTCTGGTGCAGACTCGTGGACAGACGAGGCCTCTGATGCAGACTCGTGGACAGACGAGGCCTCTGATGCAGACTCGTGGACAGACGAGGCCTCTGATGCAGACTCGTGGACAGACGAGGCCTCTGATGCAGACTCGTGGACAGACGAGGCCTCTGGTGCAGACTCGTGGACAGGCGAGGCCTCTGGAGCACAGTGTGCAGCCCACACACTCAAAATGGCAACCGCCATTACGGGCAGTGCAGTGGACAGGGAAAGACATGCCGGGCCGGTGACCACAGGGATGCCAGCTGCACGCACTGACATCAGTGGTGGGTCCATCAAACTAGCAATCAGTCCCTTTAGTCCTTTAGGTCTTGGCCCAAGCTCTGCATCAGCAGGAGCTTGGGTACTATGGCCCCCTCCAAAAAAATCCTTCAGGGAAATTTTGGCGAGAGCCGTGACGTGGCGAGACTCTGGCGTGGCCGGTGACTTTGGCGTGGCGGCCATCTTGGCCGGGGACTCTGGCGTGGCTTGACTTGACTCAAGGACATCTGCCATGACTTGACGTGGCTCAGGAAGGTCAGCTGTGGCTTTACTTGACTCAGGAACAACAGCAGTAACTTGACTTGGCTCATGAAGATCTGCTGTAACTTGGCTTGACTCATGAAGATCAGCTGTGGCTTGAACTGGCTCTGGGATGGCTGCCATCTTGTGAACAGGCTCTGGGAAGGCGGCCATCTTGTGAACTGGCTCTGGGATGGTGGCCATCTTGTGAACAGGCTCTGGGAAGGCAGCCATCTTGTGGACTGACTCTGGGATGGCGGCCATCTTGGCGGCCATCTCCACTTAAGAGCAGGACATGATCAATATATCTCTCCAGTGACCAATGAATCTTCCCTCCAGGTAGCCAAGAACGAATGGGATCGTTTAAACCCACCCGAAAAATGTCCTTCAGTGCCACGTCATTAAAACCAACAAGGTGACACAGTCCACAAAATTCCTCAACATATCCCTCTATAGCCCTGTCACCTTGACGAAGGCAGAGGAGACGAGATACTGCTGGGTTCAAATTTGCGGGTCGTGTATTCTATAATGAATGTCCAACTGAGGCGGTGAGCTGTGATGAACCCAAGTGCAGTTTATTGCAGAACATGTGAAATCCAGACAAACAATAATCCAACAAAGACTTGACTTGAACAGACTTGGCTTGGCATGAAAACAGGCATTAACAGGAACAGAAACTCACCAACAGCAGGAAATACTTCAATACACGACCCGGGACAAAGGGAACATGAGGGCTGCTTATACCAAACAATAGGGGTCACATGACATGAACAAACCAATGAGCATACAACATTACAATCACAAAATAAGATCATATGCAGACAACATTTATATATCACAAACCCATCTTCATCACTTTTTTCAGCCCATAATCTGATAAGTGATTTTAGTAAAGTTTCAGGATACTTGGTTAACTGCTCAAAATCTGAGGTTCTGCGTATTACTAATGAAAATCGGGATGCTGAGCTAGAGACCTACCCATTCAAACACATAACCAAAACAATATTTAAGTTACCCCCGGTTACACAGACAATGCTTAAGCCTAGTCCTAGACTAAAATGTAAATCTGGGCCCGTATGTATAAAACTTCTTAGAATTACTCTTAAGAATACTCTTAAATTTGGACACATGAGTAAAAAAAATCTTAGTTACAAGAAGGAGTTATCTAAGAGTAGGAGAGTTTTAGGAAGAGGCTAAAAGCAACTCTTAGTAAAGTCTAAGACTGATTCTTAAGAGCTGATTTAGGTGTTGTGAATTAAGGACTACAATGATTTCAACACAAAATGGCTGCTGTCAGTCTCTGAATCAGGCCAACAGTGACATCACAGTGGCGTCACTTGCAGCTGTGCGGGCATAGTGGTTGCAGAAAAACACTGGTAGCAAGTGGAGGTAAATGGGTAAAATCCATGGAATAAGAGAAAAAAATATATCTTGTGCCTTTTAATGTCAAAATCGGAATGCAAATAATTTTTATACAATACTGTAGTCAAAGACGCCATTTGAAGCTAAATGCAGATGTTTAAACGTACATACTATGAATGAAAACTGCTATGATTACTCTACTTTTAAAGCATAAATTTGATTTAAACAGTAGGTCCTTAAAGGGAAGGACATCATATGAGGACAATTCAGTCCGACTGTAACAAGTAAAGAAAAAAAAATGCATGGCAACAAATTGCCATGACTATAAATGCAGCATTTCCTCGGACAAGCCGGTCTGCTGAAGACTGTGAGAAAAGGTGGTACAATGTGCTGGCAACATCTCTCAAAGAGACTGCAGCATACAAGGAAAGCATGTGTGCCACAGGTAAAATTTATTTTAATCTTACTAAACTTTTTTTATTATTATTTTTTTTAAATATGAAATGTTTGTTTCTGTGTGGTCAGTAGCTGAATTCTTGTCAAATAGGTGGAGGCCCTCCGTGTAAGCCTCTGTCTGAGATTGCTGAAATGGTAGAGGAGATACTGGGAAAGGCCAACCCTTCCATTTGTGGCATTGCAGATGTCCTGGACCCTGCACTGCTCAAATTAAAGGAGTAACAAAGATGGTAAGAAAATGAATGAATGTTAAATTGACATTAGTTACTTTAATCTATGGACACTGACAAAAAATAAAATAAAAAAACACCACACCACATCAGATTGAACTAACATGTTTGCACTCTTTAATATATATATATATATATGTATATATATATATATATTTGTGAATGTGAATGTAGTGCTGATGACGCTGGAGCTGGGCCATCTGACATGCCACATTCGTGCGTCTTCCTGTATCCTCCAAAAGAGGCTTCTGCTTCACAAGACATAGGGTTTGCACCGAGTGTAACCCCTGAAGATGAAATAGAGTCTCTTAAAAAAAAAATAAATAAATAACAATTTGTTGGAAGTTCATAATGAATATTACACACTAAAACTGAAGAGATTAAAGAATACTTAATGATTGAAAATATGTTTAAATAAATAAAAGTGTGTGAACTTTGTTAAGTGTTGCTTATTGCCTACAAGTGTTTCTTACCCAAAATGTAAGTTTGCAAAGCAGTCCCTTATTGATTCTCTGCTTGAACCACTTTGTAATGTGGGGTCGATGGTACTGTTGTCATTACCATCATAATCATCATCACTGTCATTGTCGCCATCGTCATCATGAAGCAGTGGTAAATTACGAGCTTTGCAAATATTGTGCAAGTTGTTTTGTCATCCTTTTACCACTTAAACCTTGAGATCTTTGTAACATCAATGAATCAGGCTGCACTGAAATCAAATCAAAATATTACCTTTGAAATATAAGCATGCTTATAAACTAATGGTAACTGACTAGTGGTGTTTTGTTTTTACAATAAATGGTCTTCGATCCACCAAGTTCCAAACTTGGAACTTTATACACAATTTTTTGCTCTAGTTCTAGCTCCAAAATATTTAATTGCCAAAAGTTGCTTTTTGAATATACACTATGTATATATCTACAAAATACAGAATAAGATTGTAAATTATTCATAAAAATGGATTGATCATGAATGACAAGTGGCTGAAAGGTCAAATGGCTGAGGAACACAGGAAGAGTTGGTTTAAATTTGTGTAATATTTATTAAAGGAGAAGTCCACTTCCAGAACAAAAATTTACAGATAATGTAATCACTGTCATACTCCTGTGGACTGTTTTGTTGGTTTTTCCCTCATGTGTCCTTATGTGGTCTTTCCTGTTCCGTTGCTTGTTATGACGTCATTGTTTAATCACTTACTCCTGTCCTTGTCTCATTAGCCTGCTTATATAAGTTTGATTCAGTTTCTCGTTCCTGGTTGGTTCTTAAAGTCATTTAATGTTAGTTTTCGTTGTGTTTTCCCTGCTGTTTCTGTTTGTTCCTGTTCCCTGTCCGGATTATATATATTAAAGCACATTGGCGTTATTTCCTCGCCACTACTGCTCCTTACTACACACAATCCTGACAGAAGAACCGACCGAACCAAAAATGTTCTGGGCTGAGGATTTCCTACTGAACATCCAGCAGGCGGACAGGCCATTGGAGCAGTATGTGGAGGAATTTCTGAGCGTGTTACATCTGGTGAGTTGGAGCGACTCGATGATTAACGCGTGTTTTCAGATGGGGCTAAAAGATGACCAGTTGTTTTGCTCCGTGACTCCTGATGATTGCCGCAGACCCGTAGCGGAATTTATTAACAATGTCCTTGCTCTCAGTAATTCCAACTTCTATGTCGATGTGGAGGATTCTAATCTTCCCCCCATCCGAAAACACACAGACGCTCCAGCTCACCACCAGCCAGCGTCCTCCATCTGCTGCTCCAAGAGGCTTACTCCCTCCAGTCCTCCCTCGCTCTCCCCAGTTCTCCAGAGCTCCTCCCTCATCCTCAGCCCAGAACCTGCGGCCCGCTCACAGACTCCGGCCACAGCCCTGCGCTCAAGTCAGCCTGCCGCCGCCGCCCCATGCTCTGGGCCACCGGCTTCTCACGTGGCAAGCCATGGAGGCCATAAAGACAGTATGGACCAGGCGATCCCCAAAGGATTTGGTTCCCCTGTACTCTCTCCTTCGTCTCTGCTGGTCCTGTCCAGCCCTCCTACGTCTCCACTGGTCCCGTCCAGTCCTCCGCCGCCCGAGCGCCCTCCAGAGCCCGTGCCGCCCGAGCACCCTCCAGAGCTTGCGCCGCCAGAGCGCCCTCCAGAGCCCGCGCCGCCAGAGCGCCCTCCTGTGCCCGCACCTCCAGAGTGCCCCCCATGGACTGTGTACTACTGCCATAGGTCCCCGAGCTCCCTGATCCACCATGGCCGCCTGGACCATGTACTCGGCCATGACTTCCCGAGCTCCCTGACCCACCATGGCATCCCGGACTGTATGCTCCGCTGTGGCTCCCTGAGCTCCCTGACCGCCATGGCTCCCTGAACTCCCCGCTCCGCCCTGGAGACGTACCTCCTCTCCCTCCTGTGTCTGCCCTGCACAAGCCTCCGGGCCGCCCACCGCCCCCTCCCCCATGTATTTGTTACAGCGTGTGACGTGCCTTACGGGAGGGGGGAGTAATGTCACACCCCTGTGGACTGTTTTGTTGGTTTTTCCCTTATGTGTCCTTATTTGGTCTTTCCTGTTCCGTTGCTTGTTATGACATCATTGTTTAATCACTTACTCCTGTCTCATTAGCCTGCTTATATAAGTTTGATTCAGTTCCTCGTTCCTGGTCAGTTCTTAAAGTCATTTAATGTTAGTTTTCATTGTGTTAGCATGTGGTTTCCCTGCTGTTTCTGCTTGTTCCTGTTCCCTGTCCGGATTATATATAAAAGCACATTGGTGTTATTTCCTCGTCCCTACAGCTCCTTACTACACACAATCCTGACACTCACCCCCTTGTCATCCAAGATGTTCATGTCTTTCTTTTTTCAGTTGTAAAGAAATTATGTTTTTTGAGGAAAACATTTCAGCATTTTTCTCCATATAATGGACTGATATGGTGAGTTTGAACTTCCAAAATGCAGTTTAAATGCGGCTTCAAACGATCCTAAATGCGGTTGTAAACAATCCCAGCCAAGGAAGAAGGGTCTTATCTAGCGAAACGATCAGTTATTTTCAAATCAAATCAAATCACCTTTATTTATATACTGCCTTTAACAATACAGAATTGTGACAAGGCGGCTGTACAGTATTAAATAGGAAAAAGTACATCAACAATGCAAAGGGCAACAGCAAACACTCAATTTTCAGGTAAAGGTAGTTAATCAAATACAACAAAATAAAATACAATATTGTGTGAAGATAAAATGAAGATAAAGTGTCCCCAACTAAGCAAGCCAGAGGCGACAGCGGCAAGGGACCAAAACTCCATCGGTGACAAATGGAGAAAAAAACCTTGAGAGAAACCAGGCTCAGTCGGGGGGCCAGTTCTCCTCTGGCCAGACACAGAAGACTCACCAGGTCCTGTGGTCCTGTGCCGACAGCCGTCTAGGTGACGAGGTCTTCACTGGGGATTCGTCTCTGGGGCTCATCTAGTCGATGTGGTCTCTGCTGACATTCAGTGCTGTAGAGGTCATCTCTAGGTGCTGATCCACTGTCTGGGCTGCATTATCAAAATTATCAAATTGCCAGAGTTTTGAGAATGCAGCGGACGTGAGGGACTATAATGCGATAAGAGCTCGCTCAGATACTGAGGAGCTAAACCATTTAGGGCTTTGTAAGTAATTAGCAAGATTTTAAAATCTATACAATGTTTAATAGGAAGCCAGTGCAGTGTTGACAGAACCGGGCTAATATGATCATACTTTTTGGTTCTAGTAAGAACTCTAGCTGCTGCATTTTGGACCAGCTAGAGTTTGTTTATTAAGCGAGCAGAACAACCACCCAATAAAGCATTACAATAATCTAATCTTGAGGTCATAAACGCATGAATTAATGTTTCAGCATTTGACATTGAGAGCATAGGTCGTAATTTAGATATATTTTTGAGAAAATGCAGTTTTGCAAATACTAGAGATGTGGTTTTCAAAGGAAAGACTGCCATCAAATAGCACACCTAGGTTCCTAACTGATGACGAAGATTTGACAGAGCAGCCATCAAGTATTAGACAGTGTTTTAGGTTATTACACGCTAGGTTTTAGGTCCAATAATTAACACCTCTGTTTTTTCAGAATTTAGCAGTAAGAAATTACTTGTCATCCAATTTTTTAACTCAACTACACAATCAGTTAGTTTATCAAATTGGTATGTTTCGCCGGGCCGCGAAGAAATATAGAGCTGAGTATCATCAGCATAACAGTGAACGCTAACACCATATTTCCTGATGATATCACCCAAGGGTAGCATAAAAAGTAATGGCCCTAACACTGAGCCTTGTGGTACTCCATACTGCACTTGTGATCGATATGATACCTCTTCATTTACTGCCACGAATTGATAGCGGTCAGATAAGTACGATTTGAACCATGCCAGTGCACGACCACTAATGCCAACATAATTTTCAAGTCTGTTCAAGAGAATGTTGTGGTCAACCGTATCGAATGCAGCACTAAGATCCAGTAGCACTAACAGAGAGATACAACCATGATCGGATGATAAGAGCAGATCATTTGTAACTCTAATAAGAGCAGTCTCAGTACTATGGTACGGTCTAAAACCTGACTGGAAATCCTCACCGATATAATTTTTTTGTAGGAAGGAAGATAATTGTGAGGATACAACCTTTTCTAATATCTTCGACAGAAATGGGAGATTCGAGATAGGCCTGTAATTAATTAAATCGTTGGGGTCAAGTTGTGGTTTTTTAATGAGAGGCTTAATGGCAGCTAGTTTGAAGGTTTTGGGGACATATCCTAATGACAGTGATGAATTAATAATATTTAGCAGAGGATCTATGAGATCTGGAAGCAAGTCTTTTAGTAGCCTAGATGGAATAGGGTCTAGCATACAAGTTGTTGGTTTAGATGCTTTAACAAGTTTATACAATTCATCCTGACCTATAGTAGAGAATGAGTGGAATTGTTCCCCAGGAGATCTATATCTGATGCGATACTGTAATTGACGGCTGCATGGTGACAATTTTGTCTCTAATAGTATCGATCTTGGAAGTAAAGTAGTTCATAAAGTCATTACTGCTATGCTGATGGGCACAGTCAGTGCCTGTTGGTTCTTTATTTTTAGTTAACTTAGCCACTGTATTGAATAAATACTTAGGGTTATGTTTGTTATCTTCTAAAAGAGTCGAAAAGTAATCAGATCTTGCTGATTTTAATGCTTTTCTATACGATAGGGTACATTCACGCCAAGCAGTACGAAAACCTCTAATTTTGTTTTCCTCCAGCTGCGCTCCATTTTCCGGGCTGCTCTCTTTAGGGTGCGAGTGTGCTCATTATACCACGGGGTCAGACTGTTTTCCTTAATCTTTCTTAGGCGCAGAGCAGCGACCGTATCTAGAGTCCTGGAAAAGAGAGAGTCAATAGTTTCTGTTACATCATCAAGTTTTTCTGAGCTATTGGACATGCTGAGGAATTCAGATAAGTCTGGAAGATTACTTAGAAAGCAGTCTTTTGTAGTAGAAGTGATGGTTCAACCATACTTGTAATAAGGAGTTGAATTTAAAGTTTTATTTATCTGGAGTATACACGAGACTAGATAATGATCAGAGATATCATCACTTTGCTGCAGAATCTCAACGGCATTGACATCAATGCCATGTGACAGTATTAAGTCTAGAGTATGATTTCAACAATGAGTGGGACCTGACACGTGTTGTCTAACTCCAATAGAATTTAAAATGTCTGTAAATGCTGCTCCCAGTGCATCGATTTCATTATCGACATGGATGTTAAAGTCACCTACTATTAAGACCTTATCTGTAGCTAACACCAGCTCAGATACAAAATCAGCGAATTCTTTAAGAAAATCTGTATGGTGCCCTGGTGGCCTGTATACAGTAGCAAGTACAAACGTCATGGGGGATTTATCATTAACACTTGTTTCTCTGGATAATGTTACATGAAGCACCATTACTTCAAACGAGTTATACTTGAAGCCCGCTCTCTGAGAAACACTGAAAATATTGCTATAAATTGTAGAAACACCTCCCCCTTTACCTTTTAGACGTGGCTCATGTTTATAACAGTAATCATGAGGGGTAGACTAGAGCTGTAATCGGGCCTTAAAAGTTAGGCCCGACAGGGCCCGAGCCCGACAGAATTCGGCCTGAGCCCGACAAGTATATTTTGATTGGCAGCTTTTTAAAAGCCCGAACCCGTTTACAGCCCGACATTATTCAAATGTGTGCAAGCACACAGCTCTTTTGGCTTTTGTCAAAAATGAGTCATTTATACATGTTTTAACAATTTATTAATGACTAACATAGGCTATAGGCCACTTGGAAGTTGGAACAAAGAAATAAAATAAGTCCTCTGTAACATAGTAACATCTTAGCACTCTAAATAGGCATACACTTAGCCTATAAATAGGCCAACGCGCCAATAAAAATGACTCTTTCTTAACAAATCAAATTAAGATAAGTTCTAAATTAAGATGGGTATTTGGCAATAACGAAATTAAGATAAAGGCTCCGCGGGATTTGCTTCGCCACTTCTCTCCACAATCCGGCCTCAACACGACGGTGAATAGCATCTGAAATGTAATAAAATAATAATGGCAACATTAGCCTATATACTCTGTCTACATTATGCATTTAAGACTCAATTAATATTTTGGGTAACACTTTATTTTAAGGGTCCAGAATAATGCATTAGTTAAGCATTAATTAACAGTTAGTTTGTTCACAATTAAGCATTAGTTAAGCACCAACACACTAGTACTTAATGATTAATTTAACATTTTTAGGGTCCCAAATTATGTATTAGTTAAGTATTAATAAACTAGTAATTCATGATTAACTTGTTCACAATTATGCATCAGATAAGCATGAACACACACATAAATAATGATTAACTGAACATACAGTAAGGGCATATTAGCCATTATTCACAAATTATTAAACATTTAAAGACACATTTATGCTATAAATTAACACAAATTTTGCTAGTAATTAATTAACTGAATGTACAGTAAATACATTTTAGCCATTATTTACAACTTAATAAGCCATTATTATTATTATTATTAATATTTTGTAGTGCTGTAATTATATTTCTGTGATTTACCATCTATTAAGTTAACCAAATAATAAACTAGTAATTATGTTTAATTACTGCTGGTTTACAATTATATATGGCTAAAATAGTGCAATAAAGACTATTTGATGCATCAGGTTCTACAGTTCTAATGTGAAGAAACTAAAGTTATATCCACTTTAATTATGACACTTATGAAGTGATATTCAAGTTTATTTACCAGAATAAGCCAATAATTATGGCTAAACTGCCATTAATACAGTACTAATAAAGCCAATTTGACCCCCTATTCTAAAGTGAAAGTTATATCCACATTAATTATGGCACCTATTGAGTGATATTTAAGTTTACTGACCAGAATGAGCCAACAGTTATGGCTAAACTGCCATTAATACAGTACTAATAATGGCAATTTTACCCGTTTCTAAACTAAGGTTCTTATTTACATTGTATATTGGTTTATTTAGCAGTTATTCGGTATTATATTTTAAAAAAAAATAATACAAACAAAAAGTTTTAATATATAACATAAGAACAATTGTATGCATTGTAAAAGAATTTATTTATTTTTTCCACAACCAACTGAATAAACCCTTTGCCCTAAGATACAGAAAATCTGTATTTTTTACGAATATCATGGAACAACATTCCAAGAGGGCCATCTCTATGCATTTTTCCTCTCCAGTAGGCCCACTGAATAACATGCAGATGGTCTTTGAATGTGGCTGAATTCTTGTTCCCTCTCAGTCTCCAGACTTCACTTTTGCATGCTGCCCACAGTCGTTCGATGTGTTGAGTGTGAGCTCCTGTTGCTGGATCGACAAACCACAACTGATGGTTCACAGGCAAATGATTGTAGCCATGGTCACTGAGGCAGTTATATGCTCGCCAGTGGTCACTCACAATTGTGGTCCCACGTTTCACATGCTTTTCAACGTGTGGCAGGAGTTGGAGTCGTGACCGTCTTTTGACAAGTTTTAAGATGGGTCTTCTGCGTTTTCCACGGACTCCCAGCATTCCAAAAACCCAGGATGGTCGATTGTTTGACCTTGGGAACCTTCCTCTGTTGTACTACACACACACACACACACACAGAATATTACAGTACATAATCACTAATAAGCAATAAGCTGTCAATAGTCTTTGATAAATATAGTAGTTATTGACATAATAGCACTTACTTTTCTTTTGTGCCTAAATTTACTTTCATCAATTTCCACAAGTTCTCTGTTACCACCAATCATTAATGCGCCCCTGTTTTCCAAACGCTTCATGGCTGATCTGCAAACTCTTCTTAACTTGTGAGCAAATTTTGTCAGTGTAGCAGAACTACCACAGACCTCCTCTTCAATCATATCAAGTTGTCTGAGTCTCAAACCCTGGGCAAATCTAAATGACAATGTTTTATTAGAAAAACTTTTATACATTTATATTCATTTTTAAATATACACTACAGTACAATTTTGAAATATTTCTGCTTTTTAAAATAATGGTTTTCAGTTTGAATATTTCTGCACCTCTTTACCTAAATTCACTACTTCAGACCTATATGCCTTAGAAACCTGCGTTTTGCAATTGAACGGCACATTATTGTGCCATCCCATAAGATGCTAAATCACTTTCACTGACTTCTACATTAAATGTACCCTCCTGGTGAATGACCTGCCCAACTCTATACGAGCAGCCTTAGCCATCTTCAAGAAACAGCTAAAACACATCTTTTCCATCTTTATTTGACCCTCTAACTCCAGCACTCTCTATTCTAAGTCTATTTTGTCTATTTGTTGTATTTTTTATTAAAAAAAAAACAAAACACCTGGCTCTTTAAGACTTGCACTCTATTTGTTTTCTAACTACTTGTTCCATTCATAAAAAGGGCCTCTAACATTGGTTTCTCTATTATTTTTTTCTATTCTATCTACTTGTTTTCTTTTTATTGATTATAAGTTGAATAAATTAAAAAAAAAAAAAAAACTTTGCTGTATTAGGCTAACTGAGATTTGTCAAATCACTTACATATTATGGTTCTTTTGTTGATTTTGATTGCTTCCATTGTCCTCATTTGGATAAAAGCACCTCCTAAATAACTAAACATAAATGTAAATTTTAAAATGTAATTTATTCCTGTGATTTCAAGCTGCATTTGTAGCATCATTACTCCAGTCAAATGATCCTTCAGAAATAATTCTAATATTCTGATATGCTGCACAGAAAAACATTTATTATTATGTTGAAAATAAGTTTCTTTGATAATTACAAAGTTCAAAAGAACAGCATTTATCTGAAATAGAATTTATTTGTAACATTATAAATGTCATCATCATCATCATCATCATCACTTTTGACCAGTTTAAAGCATCCTTGCTAAAAAGAAGTATTAATTTCTATGATCTCTACCCCCCAAAAATAAATAAATAAGTAAAATGTTTCTTCAGCATTCAGCATCTTTAGAATGACACATGTGACACTGAATACTGGAGTAATTATGCTGGAAATTTATACATTAATACATTACATTTTAAAATATATTTAAATAGAATAAGGTTAAAATCTTACTGTTCAAAAACTTTTGACAGGTAGTGTACTTTACTGTAAAGAGCTAACCTATACATGAATAACATCCATGACTTAAGGGATGCACGTGAATTTGCAAAAATAGATCCTTTCCGAAAGGTTTGTGTTACTTTTTTCCCTTTGTGACAAGAATCCTGACACAACCTGTTGGAGAGTAAGAAAGTAAATACATTTTTTTTAGTTAATTATTATTATTATTTTCATTATTTAGACCAATTCACAGATATAAAAATTACAGTAACTTACCAGACAAGTTGTTTCACACTCTTTTTGCAGAGTTTCATTGGATGTTTACATTTTGAGCAGGTCCTTTTTCTTTTAAGAAGTCCTTTCTTCATCATCCACCCACTAAACATTGGACGTCGGATAGACGTGCAGATCATGTCTATATTGGGTCCGTCGGTCAGGGTCACGTCACTACGACGTCCAATGTTTAGTGGGCACTTTACACGTTTTTCTTGGTTTTTTTTGGCGACCACTTGCCATACAGTAGGTTGAGAAGTTTGTTTTCTAGACTCATGATGTTGTTGTTCTTCTACTTTGTCCCGCAAATTCATTTCGTCCCGTCTTCCATTGCGTCTGCGTCGCCCAATAAAAATCAACTTCCTATTCTAGCGCGCGCTTTGTGATAAAGGCTATTCTCATCACAACGGTAGAAGCATCGTCACAGTCCTGCAGAATCAGACGTTTGCACATCCACAATGGTGAGGACATACCATACATTTGTTTTTCTTTTGAAATGCCCTTTTGAATAGTATATCCATATATACCTTAAGCTGGTACGATTGTAATTACTGCAATACAAGTGGTTTACACACTGACGCACTTAATTGGCCTAAGCTGACGGTTATTGTGTAAAATAGTTCACGAGCCGTTTGTGGAAAAATTAAACATTTTTAGTGTCTTGTGGCCTCATCTTTAATAGGCCATTTGTATATGTGCAAGTATTTTAAAAAGTATATAAAGTTTTTTTGTTCGAAATATGGGTACAAAAAAATGACGATTTAAGATTATATTTATAAATAAATAAAATCTAAATTTTGCGTTGAATATATTACTTTGCAGATTATTGTCTCAAATGACCGTTTATGTGCACGTTTAATAGATGTTTGTGAACAGATCATAAGTAAAAATCGGTTTCGTTCACTTCCATAGTTTTTCTTAAATCATTAAAGGTTCTCTTTATTTTTCGCCAAATAGCTTAAATATGTGAAACAAAGACAATTTTATTGTCACAGAACAAATCGGTGAGGTGAACGAATCTAAACAAGTCTGTGTAGCTAATGGATTCGTGATAGAGATTAGCTGTAGTCAGTCTGGTAAGGAGATAATGCATTATAACGTTATATTACTTTTCATACGACTTTCTGAATTCTACAGTGCAGCTGCAATTTACAAGTTTACATTCTTTGGTAAACTTAGCTACTATGTGTTCTATTCATTATATTCAGCTTCTATTAATTCACTGTAATTTTGTTTCCCCCATGTTTATTCTTACAGTCTAAAAGAACAGTTAAACGTAAAAACATGAAGGTTGCTGCAGAACCAACTCAACAGCTGGTTAGTGAGGATGGTAAGTTCACTTTTGCAGTACTTCAGCAGTACACCAGCTAACACTTCAATCCAACAACCACATTAAAAAAAATAATTTATATGCTTTAGTGGTCCCCTTTCTTCCATGTTTTAAGTAATAACTGCAGACTATGTACTGTAAGTGGTATGTCGATGTAACAAAATGTCTAATGTTGCGTGGAACAAAAAAAAAAAAAAAACAGTTGGGAGGTAGAAAATAATAACTACAGAAATTTAAATAATCATCTAATACTGTGCTTCCCAAACCTGGTCCTGGAGTGCCCGCAATGCACATTGTGTATGCCTATTAGTTGATACTACAAGACCTGAATTGGATGTGTTAAATGAGTCATACAAAATGTGCAGTGCTGACAATCCACCAGGACAGGTTTGAGAAGCAGTGGTTTATAGGGCACCCATCCTGTTGCTTGATAGAATTACTCTGTTTACACTATATGCAGTACATTGGTATTAGGACATTGTATTTTATTTTATTTCACTGTTCATTTCATTTATTCAGTTCATTTAGTTGCTTTTAATGAGTAGTCTAAAATATATATGTAAAAAAATCTGTATAAAATACATGGATAATTTATTAAGGAAAAACAAGTACATATAGTTTAGCCCACTGATATTTGCTGCCTACGGTGTGATTTTAAATGTATTTATTTATTCTTTAAAAAGTTAAGGATCCAGGACCAGAAAAGGCATCAATGGCAGTAGGAATGGCCTCACCAACTGTAAAAGTTGAGGAAGATGGTACAGATGGTAAGTTTAGAAAATGCTAGTTTTTATTAGTCAAGAAACATTTCTTAAGTACTGATTTGATTCAGACCTATCGTCTGTGGCAACATGCAAATTATCAGTAAACAGTTGCTGAATTTCAACTTGGGATTTGAGGGTGTTGCCAACAATTTTAATCATTTTTAAACATTTGGTCTGAAATTAACCAACTGATAAAAACAAACACTAGTAGTCACTAGGGTGTTGCTTATGACAAAAAAAAGATTTATGGCTTTGACCTTTTGACCTTGCCCCTCCCCCCACTACCCCTCCCCTCACTCACTACCCCTCGCCCCACCCGGGGGGTGCCCACGTGACTGCCACATGTGTCATGGCCCCACGTGACTTCTATCCGGATGTGTTGACCTTGTGACCCTCTAATGACCTCCGGTTGATGGGTTTACCAGGTTTCGCGTCAACGTATGACTTAGGGGTAGTGAAATATGGTGTATGTGCGTGACCGTCCGGTGACGGGTTACAGAAATACGGCGTATGTGCGTGACCGTCCGGCGACAGCAGACGAATGATGCTCTCTGAGGAATGCTTTGGAGATTTTACACAGTCTGGCCCCCGCATCCGTTGCGGGGCGGGCATCCTTTGGGGGTCAGGTTGCGTTCCAAGGTTCGCTTGCATTTTTGGCCAATCTCATTCTCTATAGAAAACAAAAAATGAACCATGACAGAATAAATAAACAATCCAAACAATAGTACTGGTACATATCATAATAAACATATACACAATTATAATAAAGACTTTAAATAAATAATAATAATAATAATAAATTAAATAAATAAATAAATAAATAAATAAATAAATACAATTCCTCTTACCTTTTTCAGTGAGAAAGGATCCATACTTCGAATGAGAGATGAAAAAGATAAAACTTTCTCTCTCCCTGTTTCTCTGTGTTTGAGTGCGTGAGGCAAATTCTCTGTCTCTCTCTCTCTGTCTCTCTCTCTCTCTCTCTCTAACCCCTTACTCTCACTTTCTCCCAGCCTGCGTTTGTGAGCGAGGCCCACATTCTCTCTCTTTTCTCTAGCTCTCTCCCCAGCCTACCTGTGTACATATCTGTATGGACAATGCTAGTAAAAGAAGAAAGATGAACAGAATAAAGAATTTTAACAGGTTTTGAGTGAACTATATATGTGAAAGTACCTGAACATATAATTTGATGAAAAATGCTTTTCAATAATATAATAACAATAAATAATAATGATAACAATTACTGAAATTAAAAATAAGACCACCAATAAAGAAAATGGATAAATGATCTTCTACATTTACCTCTTTGTGCCAGATAGTTGTTGAGAGGTTTGCAAAAACCTAAAAACTTTTTAAGAAACTATCTCTATTGCCCCAAAGCTTTCACAACCGCCTGAGTGTGCTTCTGTGTGAGCATGCATCTGTTTGTATGTATGTGTGTCCTGTCATTTTCGCGGAGCCCCCAAATTCATTCTTCTGTTACAGGATACGCTTTTTTTAAGAAATCTGCGGAATTCCATACGACGTGACCAGTTGGCTCTTTCCCAAGCAATCGATAGGCGATTCGTCATTATTATCACCTCACCTCTAACCCTCTCTCACTCTCTATTTCCCCGTACCCTCACTTTCTCCCCAGTCTGCGTGTGTGTGTGAGGCCCCATTCTCTGTCTCACTCTCTCTCTCTCTGAGTGCATGCTGGGAGTGAGGCCTGAGTGTTTGCTGAGAGCACGCATGTTTTTTCCGCTTTTTTCTTTCTGTTATTTTTTTCTTATAGTTATTATTTTTTTTCGTTTCTTTCCCCTCAGTGGTTTATCTTAATATCGTTCTAAAAGTAGGTAAGAAACAATCAGCGTTGTCTGGGTTAGCGGGCTCCGTCATGGAGCCTGTCCCCGGGTCAGCTCTGTCACTCCGGCACGGGTGCAGGTGTGTGCCTGATGAGGGAGTGACTGTGGAAGACCTGCTCGTAGTCATCGGGGAACAGCTCGGCTTTGAAAACATTGTGTCCGCGTCACGAATGTACAAAGCGATTGTAGTGTTTTTAAAATCCGAAGCACTTGTGAATCAGTTGACTGTGAGCGGAGTATGGGTGAAAGAATCATTTGTTCCAGTCACGCCGTTATCCGCTCCAGCAACAAAAATCACCGTCTCTAACGTCCCGCCGTTTATCTCGAATGACGCGATTATCAAAGAACTAGGGAGATTCGGTAAGATCGCGAGTCCCATGAAGTTTATACCCCTAGGATGCAAAAATGCATCCCTAAAACATGTTTTGTCTTTTAGAAGACAAGTTTTCATGTTTCTCACGTCACCCACGCGTACTCTCGACGTTTCGTTCCGCGTGGGCCATAGTGATCGCTCGTACTTGGTCTACGCGAGTAACGAATCGTTAAAATGCTTTATTTGCGGGGACGTAGGGCATAAAAAATTCGTGTGTCCGCGAAAAAATGAACAACAACCATCTACAACTCAAGGTGAAGGAATTACCGTGGATTTACAACAAAACAATGGTGAAAGTGAACAGAAACAGGCTGAAGGTACAGATGAGGTGAATGTACAGGAGCAGGAGGTGAGTGATTTTAATCACAGTACTGCTGGACCGGGTTCTAATGTAGAACCTGTGGAAAATGCTACTAATGATGATAATAATGCAGGAGGTAGTTCTAATGTAGAACCTGTGGAAAATGTTATTGATAATGATAACAAAATTGGTGGTGGTTCTAATGAAGAATCTGTGCTAAATATAACTGATGGTAAGATGGCTGAAGGGATGGATGAGATAGGAGGTTTAGAGGAGAACCTCACAGATGAGTCAGAGGCGATGTCACAGATGACTGATGAAGGTGAACAGTGGTCAGATATACAAAGAGATGATGCTCAAGATCTGTATACTGTGGATGAGATTAATGCTTTTCTGGATGAGACAAAAGGAAAATCTGGGGTTGAGATAAAAGATTATTTCCCAGATGTTGAAAAGTTTATTCTCTCTGTGACTCACATAAGGAAAAAAAGTAATGAAGAACTCACCCAACAAAAGAGATTCCGTCTAAAAAAACATCTAACAAATATTAGGAAAAAAAGATACCAGTTGAGGAAGACTACTGAGGGGAAAAACTAAACTTTTCATGATTTATTTCAATTTTTCTGCTCATCTTTTCTGTTTTCTCTTTCTCCCTCTCTATCTTATGGAGTGTTTGCGGGTGGGCTCCCTTAACATTAATGGAATGAGAGATGGGAGAAAGAATGGGGTTTTATCAGAAATTATAAATCTAAAAGAGTTAAGTGTAATTTTCTTACAAGAGACCCACAGCACTAAGAGTAATGAAACTGAATGGGGTTTATGGTGGAAAGGAGAATATATTTTGAGTCATGGGACAAATTTAAGTGCTGGTGTAGCTATTCTTTTTTCTCCTACCGTAAAAACTAAGTTTCTGTCAATAAATGAAATTATTGCAGGAAGACTATTAGTTGTGAACGCTGAAATATGTAATTTGAATTTTTTGTTTGTTAATATTTATGCACCAAATGTTGGGGCTGAAAGAGTAGATTTTTTTAACAAACTAGATAGTATTTTTATAGGACAAAAAGATGACGTTTTTATTGTTGTAGGAGGAGATTGGAATTGTACCCTTGATTTTACTTTAGATAGAAATAGTGAAGAACCTCATGTACTGTCTGCCGTCCATTTAACAGGTATTTTAAAGAAGTCCAATCTTATAGATGTATGGAGAGAACATAATCCCTCTGCAAGGTATTTTACATGGTTGAGAGTTTCTGATGGAATCATTTCTGCTGCACGCTTGGACCGTTTTTATATATCTCACAACTTAAGAAATAGGGTTTTTAATATAAGTATTTTTCCAAACTCTATCTCTGATCATAAACTTATTGTGGTAGGTTTTACTTTGGTCAGAAGTACTCATAGAAGTTGTTATTGGCATTTTAATATTAAACTGTTAGAAAATCAAAATTTTTGTGAAGTTTTTAAATTGTTTTGGGAGACATGGAAAAAGAAAAAGTTGGTTTTGAAGGTATTATACAATGGTGGGAAGTTGGAAAAGTACATATAAGAGGTCTTTGTCAAAACTACACATCTCATTCATCTTCCTGTTTTAAAAAGACGTTGGAAAGTTTGGAATTTGAGATAGGTGAAATTGAGAAGACCATGACATCTAATGATGCTAATTCAAAGGAACTGTGGAATGAGAAAAAGACTCAATTGAGCTCTATTTTAAATGAGAGAGTTAAAGGAGCCCTGATACGAAGCCGTTTTACATCTATTAAAGACATGGATGCACCAACCACATACTTCTTTAACTTGGAGCGGAAAGTGAGTGAACAGAAACAGATGTATTCATTGAAGGACAACTATGGACGTGTTACATCAAATCCTCTAGAGATGCGCAGAATTGCTGTGGACTTTTATTCTTCTTTGTATGATGCTGAAACCTCTGATGAAAACTGCAGAGATAATCTCCTCAAAGACCTTCCTGTTTTATCTGACGAACAGAAACAATTTTTAGAGACTGATTTTACTTTTGAAGAAGTCACAACAGCAATCATGAATCTCTCTTCAGGTCGAGCCCCAGGACTAGATGGGTTACCCTCTGAGTTTTATAAGAAGTTTTGGTCTATTTTAGGTGAAGATTATTTTAAAGTCCTTAAACAATGTTTTAATGAAGGCACCCTCCCAACAAGTTGTCAACGTGCTGTTTTATCTCTGCTTCCAAAGAAAGGTGATTTGACTCTTTTAAAGAACTGGAGGCCAGTCGCTGTTTTATGTACTGAATATAAAATCTTCTCTAAGGTTTTAGCAAATAGACTGAATGAAGTTTTACACACTATAATACATAAAGACCAATCTTATTGCATAAAGAAAAGGTTAATTACAGATAACCTTCATTTAGTCAGAGATCTTTATGATCTTGCTCAGAGCAATGATGTCAACATGGGTTTGCTGTCTTTGGATCAAGAAAAAGCTTTTGACAGGGTGGATCATGTGTTTTTATTTGACACCTTGAAAACTTTTGGGTTTGGGGACAATTTTATTTCTAAAATTAAATTATTGTATACCAAGGCAACATGCATGATAAAAATGGCTGGGAGTTTAAGTGTACCCATACAAATTAAAAGGGGCATTAGACAGGGATGTCCTTTGTCAGGTCAGTTATATAGTATAACAATTGAGCCCCTATTGTGTCGACTAAGAAAGGTACTAATGGGTTTAAAGGTTGATAACATAAGTTCTCATTTTAAACTTTCTGCATACGCTGATGACATCACTGTAATAATACGGGAACAAAAAGATATAATTTCTGTTCAAGAGGCTCTTGAATGTTACGGCAAAGCCTCATCAGCTCTAGTAAACTGGAGCAAAAGTGATGCGTTGTGGTGTGGAAGAATCAGTACAGGTCCAGCTCTCCCAGGTGGTTTACAGTGGGGGAGAGGTGGTTTTAAATATTTAGGGGTACATATAGGAAATGATGAGTACAAAAAGAAGAATTGGGAGGGACTTGTGGAGAAAGTGTGTGCTCGGTTGTCTCGATGGAAATGGTTGCTATCCAATTTATCCTACAGTGGGAGAGTCTTGATCTGTAATAACTTGGTTGCATCTTCACTTTGGCATAGGATGACTATACTTGAACCACCTGATGAACTGGTTAAAAGACTTCAGCAGCAAATAGTAGAGTTCTTCTGGTCAGGACGGCACTGGTTGAAGGCGGCGCTGCTGTATCTTCCGGTACATGAAGGAGGCCAAGGTTTGATTGACATCAAATCAAGAGTAAAAGCCTTCAGAATACAGACAGTACAGAGACTGCTGTATGGAGAAGAAGTGAGCTGGGCTGGATTAGCCTGTACTCTCTTGAGGAAAGCAGGAGACATGGATTTAGACCGTCACCTGTTTCTCATGGACATTAAAAAACTGGACTTGACTGGACTAAGCTCCTTTTACAGATCGCTTTTAAATTCATGGACACTTTTTAAGGTTTCGAGGAGTGCAGATTTTGCACAGAGACTCTGGTTGAAAGAAGAACCAATTTTATTTAATTCAGAACTGGATTTGGAAATTCTTAAAACAGACACTCTCAGGAAAGCCATGTGGAAAGCAAATATAACAAAAAATCGGATGGGTCAACTGATGTTGTGTCAATTTTAAGGGGGCTACTAAAGTCTAGAATTCAAGTTGAGTTCACATATTACAAATTGATCAATAATCTTGAAATGTTTAAATATAAATGGGCAGTGAATCAATGTATTTGTGATGTTAGTACTGATGGTTCATTGGAATTGTATGTATAATTTTTATTATTATCATTATTATTTTTTTTTAGTTTAATATATATATGTTTTTAACTTGTTTGTAAATAAATAGACTGTTAAAGTCAAGTCTCTCTCTCTCTAACCCCTTACTCTCACTTTCTCCCAGCCTGCGTTTGTGAGCGAGGCCCACATTCTCTCTCTTTTCTCTAGCTCTCTCCCCAGCCTACCTGTGTACATATCTGTATGGACAACGCTAGTAAAAGAAGAAAGATGAACAGAATAAAGAATTTTAACAGGTTTTGAGTGAACTATATATGTGAAAGTACCTGAACATATAATTTGATGAAAAATGCTTTTCAATAATATAATAACAATAAATAATAATGATAACAATTACTGAAATTAAAAATAAGACCACCAATAAAGAAAATGGATAAATGATCTTCTACATTTACCTCTTTGTGCCAGATAGTTGTTGAGAGGTTTGCAAAAACCTAAAAACTTTTTAAGAAACTATCTCTATTGCCCCAAAGCTTTCACAACCGCCTGAGTGTGCTTCTGTGTGAGCGTGCATCTGTTTGTATGTATGTGTGTCCTGTCATTTTCGCGGAGCCCCCAAATTCATTCTTCTGTTACAGGATACGCTTTTTTTAAGAAATCTGCGGAATTCCATACGACGTGACCAGTTGGCTCTTTCCCAAGCAATCGATAGGCGATTCGTCATTATTATCACCTCACCTCTAACCCTCTCTCACTCTCTATTTCCCCGTACCCTCACTTTCTCCCCAGTCTGCGTGTGTGTGTGAGGCCCCATTCTCTGTCTCTCTCTCTCTCTCTCTCTAACCCCCCTTACTCTAGCTCTCTCCCCACCAACACTAGGATTTAAATGTATGGTAAAAGAATTAAAGAAAATAATATTCTTAAAATTAAAAGACTTTTCACCGATCACCCTTCCGCTCAGCTGGGACGCCTAAGTTTACTTCACCGTATTACAAATAGATCATAATCTAATCATGACAAAACTGTACATCGTTGAAAAGGTCTAAGACTCCTAAACAGATATTTGTCCACTGTTTGTGCTACAAATTATGTAGGAAAAGTAATAGTACAAAAATCAAAAATCTACATCATAACAGGAGTTCTGACCTTTGTCACAAAAAGACTTTCGTCACAGGCTTTTTCCCTATAATGTTTTAGAAATTGTAAGAAATTATATATCAGTTGAAAAATGTATCCTTTGAAAACCATTTTAAAATCAGACATTGCATTACCATTGGATTTTTAACATATTTAACCTTTTCACGTCTATGTTCAAAATGGGAGTGACAGTTAAAAGGTTAATAAATCTATGACATTTCTTAATTGATGAAAGCATTCTTCTCGTTTTAACAATAATACAAGTAGTTTTTCATTGTAAAGATCATACCAGTTTCCTTTCAAACAAACTCCTCCTAAGCCACAGGAAAATGTTTCTTTATTTTAATTTATTTTATTTAGTTATTCGCACTTCATTAATTTAATTTATTTATTCATTCTTTCATTTTTGTCAGTTTTAGACCTTACGGTCTGTTAAATCAGCTGAAACGCACATATGTACATGTAGGTAGTTAAATATCAAGATGAATGCAAATGTTTTGTTCCACGCTGCACAATAAAAACAAGAGAGGAGTCCTCACTGATTTTCTTCCCCTGTAAGACTGGTAGTTAAAACACACTTTCACGTGCATGTAGTTAATCGTCTAAACTTAACATCACACGAAATGTAAATAGCTTGTACCCCGCAGCCCAATAAACCAAAGAGGTTGTTTTAATAAACTGGTGTATGCT